>NW_025791118.1:68935-185152 GCF_907164935.1 Osmia bicornis bicornis
TTCATTTCTTCCAGTTGCCTGTTACCATGATTTATTCTAGTTTCATTGATTTATTATTTTATTTTACTAACTAATATTAATTGACCGAGAGTTGTTTTTATTGGGCTCACGGGACTTTCCTGATCGCATGCGTTGTTGACGTTGTTTGACTTTACTGGTTGATTTTGTCTAAGTTAAATGTTTTATTCTATTTATTTATTCGGCACTTCGTTCTGTGGCGATTCCTGATTCCGTTGATTCTGTTGTTCTGTTGTTTTGTATAATCTGTTTTCTGCGGCGCGATATGTAGTAATACAGTGTGTCCTGCAATCTGCGCTATCTGTGGATCTTATTCGGGTTGATTCATCTGATTTCATTTTATTCTTCCTTATTGTTTGTAATTTGTAATTTATATGTAATTTATATTTATTTCATTCCACCCTATTACAAACGTATGATTCATATTTATATATAATAAATAACCGTAGTATTGATTTTACTAACTGATTTATCCTCCATCTTGATCTGTCTGGAAGCTTGATTTGATGTTCGTGTGCTTTATACCTTCGTGAAAGTACTGTATATCAGACTTATCTTTGATGATAAGTTTGATGGTAAGTATGGATTCCTAGGATTGCGCGGCTGCACGATGGATGGTTTTGCAGTCGATAACTGTGTGTACCGGGTAACTGTCGCGCGGTAGGTAATTGCTGCGCGGCAGATAATTGGTCTGTGGATAACCGTTACGGAACCGTTACGGAGCGAGCGGCCGAGTATTATGTGGTGGATGGAATATTTGCGGTTGGTAATATCTCTGGTGCTGCGGTTGGTTACCGACTAGGGATAGCTTTACGGCTTATCTTCGGGCAGTTTGCATGCTTTACTTATTACGATGCGTTTTGCTATTGTTATTTTTCGTAGGTACCTTACTTCTGGTTTTCATCGCGGTGATTTATTGAAAGTTGTTGAAGTATTTTCGCTTTTATTTCCGCTTTTCGCTTTTGAACATTTATATATTCTGTATAATTAGTTGATTAATTTGATGATTTGGTGGTTAATTTGATGGTCGATAATCATTATGGTATGGACTAGGGAATTCGAACTCTAGGTATCTATGTTCTTTATGGTTTATGGTCGCGCCCTTTATTTTACTTCGCCCGGTTTCCTATCTTAGTTGACGTTGAGATGGTCATCGGTCATCTATGATGTGATGTGATACGAAGTGTTAAGTGATAAGTGTCAATTGAACTGAATTAATTAATTAATTGAATTGAATTTATTGAAATTATTGAATTTTGAATTTTCTAATTTAAATTTTGTATTTATTCGTGCGGATGTGATTGCTGTAACAGTGCGCGTACTAATGTGCTACGCTCGGAGGTATTGTATTGTAGTGTAATTGCAATGTATTTGTTAATGTGGTATCATTACCTCCGCTTTGTGCATTTTATGCATTCGGTGCATTTATATTACGTACTATTATATATTATATATTATATGCTGTATTGTGTTATATTATATTATGTTATAATATTGTATTATAGTATTGTTATTGTATTGTATTATACCATGATCATATTGTATTATTTTATTTATGTTATTAATGTTATTACATCCAAGCTACGTTCAATCTACGTTCAATTGCGTTCAGCCTGCGTTCAATCTGTGACCATTTTAGGCATTGAATATATTATATGTTATATTATAGTATTATTATTTTAGACCTTGGATTGTGTCCAGTTATTCAGCTATATTAGTTAGGTATGTTAGGCTATACTTAACCAGTATTCTGTATTAAATTGTATTGTATTGCATTATTATTATATAACTTCCTAACTTTCTGTTCCATTATATTATTATAATTGAGTAAGTAAATGTACAGAGTAATTAACAATGGCATATGGCATATCGAATTGCATTGAATTAAATTACTTGATACAGATTATTAATATGTGTCTGCTTTATTTTACCTGCTGTGATTATAGCTATGGTTATATCTGTGATGATTATATATGCGATTATATTTGCGGTTATATTTATTTGACTTAGTTTAATGGGTCTTGTATTATGGAATTTAGAAGAGTCTATCTGGATTGGATGGATTAATGAGTTTATATCATATGCGTATATTGCGTTTATAATCCCTTTGCATATTTTAAGGGTGGGTTTGATTCTGATTGTGGTTGTTTCTTAGTTCTTAGCTCCTTAGTTCCTCTTGTAGTATCATGCGTTGTTTCTAAGCTTTCGGGGGTAGTTTGGGCTCCCAGGCATTGTCAATTAATTGTAGACTATAAGATGTATCATATATCCTTTAGCAATTTAGATATGAGTGACGTGTAACGACATTGGTTTATTGGTTTATTGTGCGCCGTTCACTATTCACTATCCTTATTCTTTTCTTATTTTTATTCTTGGTCACTTGACATGTTTCAGAGACTTCTTCTTCAATTGAGTGTTACGTTTTACGTTCCATGTTCCTATAATATTATTCACTGCGCTTTTGTAGCTCTTCGTACCACCCCTCAGGATAATGTTTTGCATACTATGTTTAATTCAATTCTAGTGCAGCTGTGACAGTTGTGAATCTGTGTATTTTGAATACTTACGGTACTTTATGCAATCTTTTGTACATTAATTACCCTTTCTTAGTTACAATTCTGATTCTGATTTTGATTTTGATTTGAAAAGTGTTAGTTCAGTATTGGTTAATACGGCTGGTGCTCAGGGAGACATACGCTGCGGTAGTCCGTCCTGCATGATACAATGTCTTTATGGTTTTCTATACATACATATATGCGTTATGGTTCCTTAAATTCTTTGAATTCCTTGACCGTGGATCTCATATGACTTTCTTATAGGAGTGTCTGGCTTGGTTAAGCACCTATATGCCTTTTCTATTAATTGGTATTAAAGGGGGTTTAATGGAACTGCATCATTTAATCTGACTATGGTATGAGGAGTTTAATCAATTATCTACATCGGTATACTTAATAAATTAATTATATTTGGAGTGTTTTCGTTACATATTATATATACACATATGTTCATAGTAATTTTGATCTATTGTAGTGTAGTTTAGTTTTCTTGTACCTTTATATTATGATTTAGTAGCAATATGGTTGTATGTGGGGTTTATTATTGATTGTTTATTATTGATTAGTTTTCACCACGCGCTGTATTGCATCGACTTACCTGTATCAGTATTAATATTAATACCATACTTATCGGAGCGGTATTATAATCCAGTAACAATCTAATCTACTCAATTTATAACTATTTGAATTGTTTGATCTGCTTTATGGTTTATTCCGATTTAGGTCTCATGTGCTCCCCATATTATATCAGATGGGTATTCTCTTGTCCCGTTATCCGTTAATTACACTCTACCTCCACTTCCATTGGCTGGAGTTAGGGCTTCCTGCAAATAGACTAGGATTATGTTACATTTTACATTTAATACTATGGTTAATTCCTGATGTTAACAGTTCTGTCTCTTCCTATTATTCTCATTATGAGGTATATGTTGGTACTTATCTTTATTGATGATTTGCTCGCAATAATTTCTAATCGTTTTTTATTGCCTTCATTTGATCATTGATTGTACTCCATCATGTTCGCTTGCCAACCACGTTGAGGTTGTGGTCGCGTAAATGTTCCTGCAAGTAAATTTAAGTAACTTAATAGTTTCAATGAATGGTTTCAATTATTAGTATTACATTACGCTCACCTATTTATTTTCTTCCCAGCTCACTTTCTGGTTATACTCTATATTCTATATTTTATACTGTACCTTATTTACCTTTACCTCTGATAATAATTAGTAGCATTCTGTTATGTTATATATGCTACTCTTCTCTCATGGCTGGCTTGCTATTTGCTATCTGTCTGGCGATTCTATTTTACTTTACGGTTCACAACCTTGGTTTATTTCATCTCAAATTTATGGTTTATCTTGAGTTTAATTTTATGTGATTATATTGTGCGCTAGTGTTGAATGTTAAATATTCCTCTTCTGCTATTTGGCTGCTCGGCTGTATGTATGTATGTTTGACGTTTTAGGTTTTGGAGGTTTTGTTGGTCATTTGCTTATGTCCAGTTCACATATGCTCGCTTGCCTGCTTGCGTGCAATACTACTTATGTTTACTTCACAGTTTCTCACGTTCTCATATTGCTTACTGTTTCTTTTACTGTTAACTATTCATTAACTGCTCTATTGCATTAGATGCATTAGATGCATATATATATATATATTTCCCGTTGTATTTGTGATTTGATTTAACCAGTTTTAGTATGTTTAGTATGTTTAGTATGCTGATTATGACTGCTGTTATTGAATGTATGGGCTCCGCTATTCTATTCATGGGCTTCATGTGCTTATTAATTCCTATTCATTATTCATTATTTATTTATTCATTCACTCATTCATTTATTCATTTATTTATTCATTCACTCATTCATTTATTCATTTATTTATTCATTCACTCATTCACTCATTCATTTATTCATTTATTTATTCATTTATTCTTTACTCATTATTTATTCATTATTTATCGTTGCATATTTGGGGCATTCGAAGCGCTACTCGTAGCGCTATGCTTGTCATGAGCGTGTGTGTGTGTGTGTAAAGTATGTATGGGACAGGTCATCGAGGATTGCAGCCTACCAAGATGTGGCACAGTGAACCGGGGAAAGGACTCGCCCCGGGCCCTGGCTGTGCTGAAGAGCAAGCCCAGTTAAAACAGGTGAACACATGGCGCGACCACCCGTTGAGCAGGAGCTCCGGTTCCTGGTCGTGACCGAAGAGAAAGCTCCTGACCTCGCTTTGCAGGCTGGTGAAGACATGGCGCGATCACCCGTTGAGCAGGAGCTCCGGTTCCTGATCGTGGCCGAAGAGGAAGCTCCTGTCCTCGCTGATGGCAGGCAAGCGAAGAAGTGGCGCGGTCACGCCGGGATGGTGTGATCCTTGAGGATATCCCCCCGGTGCCGACCGTTGCTGAAGAAAAATGTCCTGTCCTCGTGGCAGGACAGGTGGGCGTGATGACATCTAGGAAAAGCCACATCATCATTATCAACCCACCAGGAGGACGAAGAGGGGCACGGTCAACTGTGTAGATATGATGTCCCTGTCCTGGCCGTGCTGAAGTACACCCCCTGTCCTGGCAATAGTGCTAGGCAGGCGAAGAGGTGGCGCGGTCACGCCGGGAAGGCGCGATCCTGGAGGATGCCCCGGTGCCGATCGTTGCTGAAGAAAAATTCCTGCGTGTATTTCTCAGGCTTAAAATGTCCTTACCGCTAGATCGGAGATGCAACGGCGTGGATCCGCAGATGCCCCATGTTACATGGCGTTTTTGCGGGAGGACGGAATAATGCGAAATGCATTGAATTGCCAAAACGCCGTTGTGGCTATATGTTTGTATTCTTTATATATCCCAAAGGATGAAAAGGTACTGCGGCCCACACAGGGGAGAGGTTTTCGTGGGCAGTATACCCAGCCACAGGACTGTTCCCTCTGGACTACCTGCACAAGGTCGCCCCGTCTGGGCTGAGATCTACTCTTGGGCTAAACCCCACCCTTTGGGTCGGGTTGCCAGGTCGCCCCCTCCTCGGGATACGAGTACCACACTGCCCGGGTCCCCTCTAGCCGAATAGTGCGAACAGGGGGTAGCCCGCGCGTGCATAAATGCACTTTCCTCTTCCATCAACCCCCCCCCCCCCCCCCCCAAAAAAGAGGTTGGGGTCTCGTGCTGGCTGCCGAGCTGGTCGGACGTGTCGTTCGAGGGTCCCGTGGCCTGCCAGGCATCTGGCGCTGCGGGGTTGCACCGTTCTTTGTTTCCTTGATTTTTTTTGATGTTCTACAACTTTTTCGGTTTTTCTTCGGTTTTGCAACATCAGTAATTCCTACGATTTCGCGACCTCTGCGGCCCTTGCTGTGCTTCGTGGCGCCTCACGACTATGTGGATACTAAGTGCTAGGTTATCTTCTTTGGTGCATGTGTGTGCGCGTTCTTTTTGTGTCTCCCCGTAATCTGTGCGGTTCTATAAGGGTTACGGAAGTGTACCAGTGATACGAGCTCGCTTCACTAATGTTTTACTGCAAGCGTGGAAAAGGAGGAAAGGAAGGTTACGTGCACTGCTGCCATTGTTGATGCTGCCTTTTATCTGGACGGCTAATCAACCCTGATTGGGCATATCAATCAAGTTTAACACCTTCTCAGCCTGTCTTACGAAAGGGCAACTGCAACACACATTGCGAGCCGCCCACGGTTGTCATAATGGTATGTCACTCCCGCACAAATAACCGAAGGAAGGGTAAGTTTGAACCAGGAAATTTTAATTTCAATCCCAGCCTCAACCCTAGTCTCAATTTCAGCTTCATACATTATAAACTAATCAAACGCAAACACAATTGCATAACCTAATTCAAACATAGTTTGCTCTCTGTTAATTAAAAACCGGCGATGGCTTCTGGAAGCTGTCGCCTGCTTACCAAGTATCGGGCTCTCTGTCAGAAATATGCAAACGATTGTGCTAAACCCTCATGTAACCAAGTATAGCCTATATCTATGAATGCTTCTTTCATATCTCTTATATCTCCTGTGGCACTATGGCTCGTCTGTCCGACCAACTAGCAAAGTAGAGAACTGTATTAATTGAATTGAACTCCCTTTGGAGGCGGGGATTGTAGAACCCGTCCCCAGCTTCCTTGGCCCGACGTCGTTAAAAATGAAGCAAAAGGGGTCGCGCGCGAATTCCTTATTATAGCTAACGGCGGGTTTCACGTGCATGGGCGCGACTTGGCCACACTCCTTGGACGTTGACTGATGGCTGATCCACTGACCTGTCTTTATCATCACCCGCAAGCGGGCGGCGGAATTCGCTCGACGCTCGTCCGCATGTTTCTCCCATCTCTCGATGAGGCGCTTCGCCTCCAACGAGTGGCTCACGCGGTTCGGGTGATCTCTGACCTGCTGAAGTCTCAATTATACTCTAACTTCAATTGTGCAACTGCTTGGGCAAGCAGCTAGGGAAATAACCAACTGCGATTACCGGCTTATCAACGGTTGAATCCATCCAATCTTAAATCTAATTTCTGGCTCACATATGTACCTAAAACCAGAGTACGAAACCTCTCATAACTCTAATGTAACCTTTCACTCTGCGAACATCGTTTCTAGCATCAATCTAGTCATCAATTTACGAATCCCTCTCAACTTCTAATCACTAGTATAGATTCATAATTATGAATTATGAATTATCAATTCTAGCTCCCTGTTATCCTTAATTTGGAAATGTTGAACTATAACATAATCTTTTATGCAAACTACATTCTATCAACCTAAATATAATTGCATTTCCTGCGCTGCACTACTGTCAATCGGCAACCTCAAACTCCAGGCTCATCACGTTCGTGTCCTGGGTATTTGCTGGGCTATGATTTGAAATATGGAATTGAATTTCCCCTGGAGGCGGGGGTTACAGAATACGTCTCCAGCCTCCCTGGCTTGTCGTAAAAGGCGACTAAAAAGGGACCTCTCCAGATTGGCGCCTTCAGGCCGTCGTACACGGACGCGGCTCGCTTGCAGTTCTTCTTACATCGGCCGATGGTCGTCTCATCGACTTAGTTCTGGATATTACGTGCGAGTGGGCGACTTAATACGCTCATCGCCCGCCGGTGCGCGCCTTTCACCCGCTTGACGAGACGCGTAAAACTTCTAGCTCTCACGCCTAATTTTAAATCCAATCATGAAAACTCAACTCTAATACATGCTTCATTGTTCGTATACCTACCTATGTCCCTGGCAACGCTTAATTTTGAGAAAGATTCGCATCAATTGCCTTTGCGGGACTGTATTAATTGCCTCTTAATTTTATTCTTATGATAAGTTAACTGAAATCTACGACTCTTCTCAATCCTCAATCATAATCCTAACATAGTCCTTCAACTACGAATCATTGACCCTGGTTCCTTGTCAACTTTAGAATTTTTGACTATTTCAAGATTGCGTTTCATCAATTTAATCATAATTGCATTTTGCACAGCATGATTTTCAATTGATGACCTCGAGTTTCAGGCGTATTAAGCTCGCGTCTCGACCCTCTCCCGGACTCCGATCCGCGGTTGATTTTCCTTACCGTACTCCCCGTGTGGGCCCTTCCCAACTGCTATTTGCCAAAGGTGACGGAACTCGTTAACCCGGCTTCGGACTGCCTGGCCTGCATACTGCACCCATTAAATTTTTAAGTCGGATTTTGTATGGCTTGGCAAGTTGCCCGTGCGGAAGTGCTCCTTCGCGGCTCCCCTTCCTCCCTGCTCTCGCTCAGCGTGGCCTCACGAGTACGACTTCGCCTCAATTTTCTAAACACGCGAATAATATACTTGGCATCGATTGTGCCGATAATGACCAACTCAATGAATGAACCCTACCTTCGAACTTCTGTGTATGTGCCCTATTTTATGACACGAGTACAGCATTCCTATTACTGGACTGGGTAAACACAAACATTAAGTTATGATCAAGCAATAATGCCTGCACGACATCCATTTATTAATAACATTCTATGTAACTCCTTACCTTCCCATCAAATGTTTTCCTGACATATAAATTCACAGATAAACTCGCAGATACAATAATACACATACTAAACTCACATACTTAACTCACATACTCGCAAACATAATTAGGTGGTCGGTTTGAGTACGTGCGTGCGTTTGGCTTGCCCTCACAAATGCCATTAATTTCGCCGGTCTGGCCTCACCGGCGCCCGCAGCCACCCCTCGCCCGGGATCCGCGTGTGCCGCGGGAGTGACGGGAGCCTCGCCGGCGGACTCGACGAGGCACCATTAACCCTGCGCGTTCTCTTGCTCTCTCCACACTCTCCTTTTTGGTCATCACCTCGGTTACAAACGATATAAGAGAGCGTCGCCTTCGTCTATCCAGAAGACAGCTTGCAACCGACTCTGGAGTCAGCTCCCCTACCTCCAGGTATAGAAGTGTTCGTTGCACTGCCCAACGATCACACACAAACACTGCGTGGCACGCATCATCGTCCACTGGAGGATCGCAAAACCAGCAGCTCGGGGACGGACTTCTTCCTATCCGATGGAGATAATGAGCAAAGCATCCGTGACCTGTCATCACCTGCGCCAGATTATAGGTTAGGTAACGTGCTCCATTGCTCTCCACCCACGCCTCGATGTTGGGAATCAGCCTGCGAGTCCAGGCGCCGCTCTCCGAGGTTGTCCATCGAGTTTGCCAGCGATCAAAGATGTCATATTCCACCACCTGCGGCAGATTCACGCGCTCTTCCGGGTCCTCTGCCTCCTCGTACCCATACAAAGCGGCCCTGGCCTTTATTAACAAGTCCCACAGCATGCAACCTGACAGCGCGCACAATGCCTCTGATGAAACGGTACGATACGCGCGTGTTACGCGCAGTAACCCCAAACGCTGTGTCGATGTCAATCGCTGTCTCACACATCCGTACTCCACCGCCTCGCTCCATACCGGAGACGCATACAAAACTATAGATTCTAGCACTCGGTAATACAGCAAACGCGGTTTCGGACCGCATCCTCGTGGATTCGGTAGCAGCCACGAGAGGTGCTGCGCTACTTTCACTGCCTTCTCACATACCCGGCTCATTTGACTATGAAAGAGTCTGCTATTACTGAACATCACACCAAGGTACCTAATCGAGCGCGATGTCCTGATTATCGCGGCCTCGTACGATAGTACAAGTCCGTCGGGTACGCGCCGCCCAGTTAAGAGCACTGCTTCAGTTTTCTCTTTCGCGAGAACCAGTCTCTCTCTCTCGTACCACGCCCCCACCACACGTAAGGCATGTTCTGCCAGCTCGCGCACTCTGTCTAATGATCGGGCTACTATAAGCAGCGCCATATCATCCGCGAAACCCACGGTTGTCACGCCTGGTGGCAGCAGCACCTCCAGCAGCCCGTCGTACGATAGGTTCCACAACAGTGGTCCCAACACTGATCCTTGTGGCACTCCACCAAATACAGCTGCTTCCACCCACTCACCGCTTGGCGTCCGGGTTCCCACTCTTCGCTCGCTTAAATAGCTACGTAACATGTCCATTATTATCGTCGGAAACCCACGGCGCTCGGCTGCAGCCAGGATGCGGTCCCAACGCACTGTATTAAATGCAGTTTTCACATCCAGGGTAATTAGCAGACAGTGATTTCGCCCTCTGCGCGCACGATCCCACTCCGATATGACCACCTTCATCGCCTGATGAGTTGATCTGCTCTCCGTGAACCGAAACTGACGCACCGACAGCCCTCCAGACAGGCGAATCGCTTCTAGCATTAACACGCGTAAAGGATATCCGGAACACTTCCCCATGTCTGACAGCCTGCGAAGCGGTCGAAGGTCGTTAAGAGAATTACAGGCTTTCCCGGCCTTCGGTATTAAAGCCAGACGCCCTACTTTCCAAGCCTTTGGAAAGTATCCTAGCCTCAGACAGGAATTGAAAAGGGCACAAACCCAGCCGGGTGCAGTGCTACGCAGAACGTGAACGGCCTCGCCAGGGATTTCATCTGGGCCCGGAGCTTTTCCTTTCTTCAACATCCCCATTGCGTACCTCACATCTTCGTTCGTGAACACGTCCCACTGGCGCGAGGTGCCCTCCCCTGGGCTTCAGCATCTCTTTCTCGTGTTAGGAGGAACAGCGCTTGACCCTGCGGCTACCCCCGCGATCTCGCGTGCGTTGGATGCCGACGACGTGGACGCTCCTTCCTGACGAGGCCAGATCAATGAAGCCTGCGCTGCTTCTTCTCCTCTTGCTTCGTCTTCCTCCTCTTCTTCTGCTGCACTACTCCTTGGGATGGCAGCCTCTTCTTGTCGCTCCTGCTCCACCACGAAAAGCGCGGACACCGTTGCGTGGAACTCCTCTCGGTTGAGGCGAACCAGGGGCAACTTCCCCTTCAGACGATTCATGACCGCCTTGTAGGGTTTCCCCCACGGATCTTCTTCGATAGTTGAGACCATCTCACCCCACGATGCCTCTTTAGCTCGACGCAATGCCAAGGATAAGGCACGTCGGCTTTCCAGCGTCTCCATGCGATACGGGTGCGCCTGCTGTCGTGCTGCCGTCGGGCTCCGGCGAGCCACCTTCTGCCAGCGGCGGCGGAGACGCTTTGCTTGGAGACAAATATCTACTATCTCCTGGCTCCACCATGGTACATTTTGTATTTTCCTCCTCTTGCGGGTCGGCAATGGTGGACGGGTTGAAAATAACTTTTCCGACATGACTCCCGCGCCCGTCAGCGTGCCCCTGCATATTTATTTTTTGTCAGCTACGCTTCACGTGAACAATAAAACTCCGACTTCTTTATTTTCCTTATTATTTCCATTCTCCGTTGTCTCCTTCTGGTCGCTCGAGCAGGCCTCCTAGTTTATGCTACTGCCTTACTCTGCTTTACTGCTTCACTGTACTTTCACTCTATTACTCTACTGTTCCTTGCGAACTCGCACCGCTTTTACCCTACGTCGCCACCATTAGCGCCTAGCTCCTCATTGCCCGTTTATTACCCATCACCTACTTTATCGCCTACCCTACCCGACACCTGGTACAGCTTAACTCCAAATGTACCGTAAGCCGCTTTACAAACTTTTCGCTTACAGCTGTTTCTGGCTGTTTTTCGTTGTTCTCTACCGTCCTTTTTCCCTATTCCTCCATTTATTTCTTTATTTATGTTTTTATTTCTCCACTATTTTCACCTTTAACATTCTGCTCAGGATCCACACCCATTCTTACTGTACACATCTGCTTTTACTTTTAAACTTTCAGTTTCTATGTGTTATGTTATCTTAATCCAAGATTCTCAGAACCCCCTTAATTTCAAGTACAATTCTTCTCCTTGATCACCCATTTTAGCCTCCTCATAACTTTAATTCCAAGATAACGAGCATTTATTCATCTACATCGCATCCGCACAAATTATATTTAATTACTTTTAGACTACGATTCCCGCGATCAACTCTACCCTCAATTTAAATTCAATTTAAAATCCAAATCCAGAACTCCTCCCGGGTCTCAAGTCTAACATCAACACAATTTCACAACCCCAAATCATAAAGCTTAATTTGTCACTAATCTTTAATCCTGGAAACTTCTAGCTCTAACACATTTACTGTGGAAGACTACATCCCATTCTCCCCTGGAGGCGGGGGGTTACAGAATACGTCTCCAGCCTCCTTGGCTTGTCGTAAAAGGCGACTAAAAAGGAATCGCGCGCGAAGCCCCTTCAGATCGGCAGTATCGGAGCCTTTGTACACGAACACGGTTCGTTCGCACCCCCTTTAGACGCCGACCGACGGCTGACCCATTGACCCGGTTTCGGCCGCTACCTCCGAGCGGGTGACGTAATCCGTTCATCACCCGTTAGTACGCGCCTCCCACCCGCCCAACGAGGCGCTTAAAACTGCTAGCTTTCGTGCCTAATCTAAAATTCAAATTTCGAAAATCCAATTTTAATACATGCTACATTTCCCGAACATCTACCTTTCTCTCCGACGATTAATCTTGAAAGCAATCTGCACCAACTTTCTTTCGCGAAAATTGTATTTAATTACCTTTAAAATTAATTTTCATGTCAAATTTAAAATTCAAGGTTTTGGTTCGTATGAATTCTTAATTATAATATTAATGTGGTTCTTCAACCACAAAACATCAATTCTAGTTTTCTGTAAATTTTAGATTTTGATAAATTTTGAATTTTATTACATTTTAAATTTCCTTACATCAATTTAATTAAATTCAATTAAAATCGCATTAACATGACGCGCGATCCCCAATCAGTGACCTCTAATCTCGGACGCATTACGCTCGCGTCTCGGCTCTCTCCCGGATTCCTACCCGCGGCTTCTTCTTTGATCCCCTCCCTCGCGCTCGCTTTTCACAGCATCCCGAGCTCGAACTTTCCCTCTCGCTGTACCTGCCGGGCAGTGGATCGAGACCGGCCGGCCTGAACCTTCCTCTCGCTGGCCGACTCTCGGCGAACCGCGACCCTTCTTACTCTTCCCCTTAGCTTCTCTGATTGCATCCGCACTATACGTAGCGTTCCGCTTACGGTGCCCTTACACACATGTAGTATGCAATTGAATGAACTGAATGGATGGATGAATGCATGTGACAAACGACACGAGCGTTCCGAGCGCTACCGCGTGCTCTCGCATGAGCATTCCTTCGTTCGAAAAATTTTTCGCGTCCTCTCCCACGCCCGGAATTCGCCCATCGAGAGATTTAGCTCAGCCAAATGTGTGTTGCGGTCGATGGTATCCAGGCAACCCATGACTTCCTTTCGCTCGCTATCATGCGTGCATTCCTCAGTGCGCGTAACCAATTCCAGGCCCGAAGTCCGCCCATCGAGAAGCTAAGCTCACCCAAATGTGTGAAGCGGTCGCTGGTGTCCAGGCGGCTCGGGCTCTCCTCTCTCTCGCATTCATGCGAGCACTCCTTCGTTTTTGCGACCTCTCCCAGGCTGAGATCCGCCCATCGAGATGCTTAGCTCGCCCAAATGTGTGTTGCGGCCTCTGGTGACCAAGCGGCTCAGCTCAATCCTACACATCTCCTGCGGAAACATACGGGTAGGGAAAAATGATTCTGCAAGGATAATGCACTGTTCCGGCGGTGTGTACGCACAGCGGCTGTAGAGTGTCCACCAACGCACTCTATACCTTCTGTGGCTAAATGAAATCACCGTCGGTCAAAATAGCCTGCGTTATAAGAGGAGGTGCGCTGGGGCTTACCCGCGACGTTCTTGGACGACTGAACGCCTTTAGGTCGTCCATGTCGATCGATGTGTAAGCAACATCGTGGCTACACAGAATGCTCTCCATTGAAGCCCTCTGGGGTTGCCAGAGGTATCTGTGGCCGATACGGAGCCAGTTTTTAGCGGGTATTGGGGTACTGTAACGATCCAACTCAGGGAAACTTGTTTTGGTATGTACCTTTGAGTCCCATACTGCCCGAGACCCCTCCTAACCCGACGGGTTCCTCGCTTACGTAAATGTATTTTCTTGCTGTCAAAATATAAAAAAAAAAAATGTTAGGCTAGGTTAGGTTAGGTTCCACGGACTTCCACGGACCTGGCCAAGTGTACTGGCTGGGCGGGGAGGTGATACCCCGACGTGACGCGTCCCCAGGTGGCGGATAGGGGAATGCTCGCCATGCACTTTTCGTAGTGCATGGAGGGTAGGTGTGAAATAAAATAGCTCCCGCGGACCAAACACCAAGGGAAGGAAAACCTCCCCTGTGACTGGGGGATAGAATACAGACACGGTAACCCCTGCCTGTCGTACAAGGCGACTGAAAGGGGGGCGTTTGCTGCTGCCGAAGTAGCCTCGCAGATGACCCGCTGCGATGCCGGTGGGATCTACGGATACTGGCAGGGCCTCCCTAGCCGGTAAGGCCTGGGTCGGAGAGGCGAAAAGGTGGCTGCAGCGTCGTTGAGTTCTCCAGTGGCCAGGCTGCGTGGCAGTTTGGTGCGGGTAGCGAACCCGGAGTGCCCAAGCAATTACACCGTAACCCAGTGGTCACGTCTCGCTGGAACGGGGGGCTTGCCTTCATTGGCCGGCCTGCGAGGATGACATCCTCTATAAAAAATCCCTAGTTGCACCTGGAAAAGAGGAGGGGAAGGTTGGTGGCCTCGAGCCACCGGGGCTCCGGGCGGAGCTCAAAGCCGCTATTGCAGTTGTCCAGCCCCCGCCTGAGACGGCGGAGCATGTTCAGGGGGAGCTGCGGCTGTAACCATCCCCACTGCATCGAGGAAGGAAGCTGAGAGGCGGGTGCGGAATAGGGCCCTGCCCGACACGGAGCCGTTGCCGGGGCCCTCCTCAGCACCCGACCAACCGGCATCATTTGTGGAGGCTAGAATTGCCCGGATTGTCGAAGAACATCGGAGGACGGCGGATGGAAGGCCGAGTGGAAGGCTGGGTTGGCGGTGGCCGCGGAGGCGTACCGAGTCCTCGACAGACCAGATTGGTTCGGGGACGAGGACGGCTCCGTGGCGATTATTGGCACCGCAGTGCCCCCACACCCCGCCCCACTAGAACGGGGCCGGGGGTTCGTCGGCGTGCTGTGGGGTGAAATAGCGGTGGTGGGGCTCTATGCGCCGCCCAGATGGCCTCTCGCGCAATATGAACAGTATCTAGACCGGGTGGGGGACTTTGTCTCCCGTTGTTCCCCCCGGCCAGTGCTAGTCCTCGGGGACTTTAATGCCCATGCGAGGCTTTGGGGCTCCCCGAGGACAAACGCGAGAGGCAGGGCGGTCGTAAATTGGGCGGCGGGGCTAGGACACCACCTGCTCAATGTGGGGTCCGTTAGCACCTGCGTGCGTGCCCAGGGGGAGTCTATAGTCGATTTGTCTTTCGCGACTCACTTGGCCGCGCGTATAGTGCAGAGATTGAGGGTGGTGGAAGAGGCGGTCACACTTAGTGACCATCTATACATCCGCCTCGACCTTACCACCACCGCCCGCCGCCCCTGTGGACCACCACCGCTACGCTGGGAGCTGAAGAGGATGGACGAGGACGAGCTGATGGCTGCAGCCCTCGCTCTGTCCTGGCTGCCCACATCTGCCGGGCCGGTCGCGGACATTGGGGAGGAGGTAGAATGGTTCCGTGGAGCCATGAAGGCGGTGTGCGACGCCGCCATGCCCCGGGCCAAGAACCTCCCCAGGCGGGCCACCTACTGGTGAACGGGCGAAATTGGTGATCTGAGACGAGATTGTCTCGCAGCCCGTCGCCAGTGGCAAAGGGCCCGCAGAAGAAGGACATTCCGCGACCCAGCGTGGGAAGAGGATCTGTACGGGCAGTACCGAGTTTTGGAAACTGTCCTGCAAACGGCCATCAAGGAGTCTATATCCCGGGCATGGGACGAGCTCCTAGGCTCTCTCCAGAAGGACCCATGGAGGCGCCCATACAAAATGGTGATGGGCAAGCTTAGACCCTGTGCGCTCCCGGTCACGGAGTACCACGAACCCCGGTTTTTGGGGCGGGTAATCTCCACTTTGTTCCCACGAGAGAGGGAACACACCCGCCCCCTGCCGGACCACGAGGAGGTGGTTTGGTCCGACGAACTTGGGGTCACGGAGGAGGAGCTGGCCGGGGCGATTAAACGGATGGGGGCCCGAAACAATGCTCCGGGCCCCGACGGCGTCCCCGGCCGTGCCTGGGTGAAGGCTCTACGCGTCCTCGGTCCGAGATTAGGACGCCTCTTCAGCGCCTGCATTAAGGAAGGAGTCTTCCCAGAACAGTGGAAGACGGGGCGGCTAGTCCTCATCCGGAAGGATGGGCGATCCGCCGACAGTCCCTCGGCCTACCGGCCCATCGTGCTGTTCAACGAGGTGGGAAATTTGTTTGAGCGGATTCTGGTATCCCGCCTCTTCCAGCACCTGTCCCAGGAGGGTCCCGACTTGGCCGAGTCGCAATATGGCTTCAGGCGGGGGCGCAGCACTATCGACGCTATCCAGTCGATGCGCTCCCGCGACTCGGCCACGTCCCGGGGCACGGTGGCGTTAGGCGTTAGTCTAGACATCGTCAACGCCTTCAACACCCTGCCTCACGGGACGATAAGGGGGCCGCTGATACACCACAAGGCGCCCCCTACATGAGGAGGATCGTCGGCGACTTGCTCCGGGACAGGAAGATAGTGTACAGGGGCCGGGATGGCCAGATGCACGAGAGGGACGTGGACTGCGGCGTACCCCAGAGTTCTGCGAAAGGTCCCACACTTTGGGACCTGGGGTACGACCCGGTCTTGCGGGCCGTCGAGATTGGCGTCGCTGCCGTTGCCGCAAGGATCCGGCAGCTGGGGCTTCAGCTAGCTCCCCACAAAACCGAGGCGATGTGGTTTTACTCGCCTCGACGTGGGGTTGCGCCACCGCCCCAGTCGGTGGCCCATGTGAGTGGAGTCGATGTCCAGGTGGGGAAGGGTCACAGGTACTTGGGCCTCCACTTGGACATCCACTGGCGCTTCGAGGAGCACTTCGGTCGTCTGGCCCCTTGACTAGACTGGGCAAGCAACGCGCTTGCCCGTCTACTGCCGAATATCGGGGGGCCCAACGAGAAGGTTCGCCGTCTCTACGTGGGGATCGTGCGGAGCATGGCCCTCTATGGTGCGCCCATATGGGCGAACGCCCTGATGGATTCCCGGCGCAGCCAGCAACTGCTGCGCCGGGCTGAGAGGAGGATAGCCATCAGGGTAATCAGAGGTTACCGCACGGTCCGCTACGAGGGGGAGATGACCCTGGCGGGGGTTGTCCCCTTCAAGTTCCAGGCAGAGGGTGACGCCAAAGTCTTCTGGCGTCTGTGAGCCCTTCATCTGGACGGGATCCCGCCAGAAGAGATGACCGAAGCTGTTGCTAGGATTAGGCGACAGGCCCGGCAGATAGCCCTGGGTTGGTGGCGACGCGAGCTCGTCGGGAGCTGCGCCACCGCCCAGCGCGTAGCCGGGGCGGTCCTTCCAGTGCTCAAGAAATGGAGGGACCGCTGCCACGGAAGGCTCACGTTTAGGACCACACAGGTGCTCACCGGACACGGTTGTTTCGGTGAGTTCCTGCACTGGATCCGGGCGGGGGGGACGGCAGCATGCCATCAATGTGGGGCGGGGCGGGACACCGCGCAACATACCCTGGAGCACTCTCCAGCGCTTGCGCGGGCCCGTCGCGCCCTGCGGTGGGAAGTTGGTGGTGATCTCTCGCCGGCAGCACTTGTCAAAGAGATGCTCGCCGGCGAGAATCAGTGGAGGGCGGTGACAGATTACTGCGAGACGGTCATCGCCCTGAAGGAGGAAGCGGAGCGGGGTCGGGGCAGAACCGACCCCATCCGCAGAAGAACGAGGGGGCGTCGTCGGGGGAGACCTCCTGACGGCGTCACGTGTGGGAGATGGGGCGGTGGGCCGTGAAGATGTTACATACCAGGGCCACCGCCCCCAACGGGGAGAAGAGGAGGGGGGGAGCACCTTCTCCCCCTGAAGAGGAGTTCTATGGGGGGACACCAGTCACCTCCCGGATGAGGAGCACCGGGGAGGGGCGAACGTCCCTCCCCCAACACCGATCGCGCGGCCCCACGAAACTTATGCGGGGCCGGAGGGCCGGAGGGGGCCGGGGCTGGAGCCTCTGTCCCTATTGCACGCGGCTCGAGGAGTGTCTTCATCGGGTGTGGCCCTCGATGGCGGCGGAGTTTGGCACGTAGGGGGAAGCCCAAACCTAGACCTTCCCACGCGCAAGGCGGCGTTCACGCGCCATGGGTGTTTGGGCCCCGGTGTTGTTCGTCAGAGGTCCCGGGGCCCTCCCCAACACCCAGCGTAGGCCACGGTGGGGGTTTTAGCCGGTAAAAATCCGGCACTACCCTCGGCTCCTCCCCAGGGGGGCTGGGGGCGTCTTTCGAAGATTTCCCCCACGTAAAAAAAAAAAAAAAAAGGTTAGGTTAGGTTGGATTCCCACTCCACGGACCTACCTGGTTATCCAGGATAGGCGTGGAGGTGTTGCCCCGACGTGGCGCGTGGCGGATAGGGGAATGCTCGCCATGCACTTTTCGGAGCGCATGGAGGGTAGGAGCGACAGCTCCCGCGGACCAAACACCAAGGGAAGGAAAGCCCTTGAAAACCTCCCCTGTGACTGGGGGATAGAATACAGTCACGGTAACCCCTGCCTGTCGTACAAGGCGACTGAAAGGGGGACGATCGCTGCCGCTGGAATGTCCTCAATGACTTGGGGCGATGCCGGCGGGGTCCTTGGGCTACGGCCTTTGGACTCTGGAAGGTACTACCATGCCGGTAAGGTCCAGGGCTGAGAGACGATGAAGGTTGTAGCGGCATCGTTGAGTTCTCCAGGGGCCAGGCTGCGTGGCAGTCTGGTGCGGGTAGCGAACCCGGAGTGCCCTAGCAATTATGCCGTAATCCAGTGGTCACGTTTCGCTGGAACGGGAGGCTTGCCTTAACCGGCCGGCCTGCGAGGATGACAATCTCTTCAAAAATCCCTAGCCACAAGCTCCGGCACGCGGTGAGGAGGGTGCCCTTGGAGTTAGCACCAGGGGTGGCTGGTGGGTGCGCCAGTCGCTAGCGACCAACCCCGGGGTATCTGGCGACCCCCCGGGTGTATCTGCCCTACCCAGGTAAGGCGGCTCTGCCTGGGCGGACCTAGGATCCGACCTACTCGTGGGACGAACATGGAAAATTCTACAAACCAAAAACAAAACGCAGGACGGGACGAAACGATGACAAACCAGGCAAGGGAACCTGACATGGTCAGGTCGGCGAAGGATGAGGAGACGGCGCAGCCGGGGCCCAGGAGGGCCGCAGCTCCCGCTCCGGCCAGAAGGGCGCGACCCATGTCGGCGGGATCCACCAGGGGCAGCAGGGCTTCTTCTGCTGCCTCTGATAGGGGATTCTGGCCACAGCCGGATGACAGCGAGGAGGAGCCGGATGGGTCGATGATCTCGGTACCGCCCACGACCCCCAGCACCTCGGCTGCGGAAAAGAGGGGACGCCCCTATACATCGGGGGACTACGTGGGCCTTGCCGCGAAGAAAGAAAAATTCCTGCGCCTACAGCGGGAGGAAATGGAGCTCCAGGCAACTAGGGAGCTACTGGACGTCGGCGCGGCCCCCCGCCAGCCAAGCCGGTCGGCCCTGAAGTTGAGGGAGGCGGAGGAAATTGCGCGGGAGGTGCGCCAACTCCCCTCCCCAGACCTTGTGGCGCGCGCCGTAAAGGTCGAGAAGTTCGCGGGGTGCTCCAAAAACCTCCTAAAACATCGGCGGTCACGCTAACGGTCGCGCTCGAGGCGAAGACCACCTGCTGTGAGGCCATGATCAGGGCCAGGCGGGAGGTCGACCCCGCGGATATCGGAATCACCGATCTCCGGACCATGCGCGCGCCCACCGGCGGTCTCGTCCTGGAGATCGCCGGGACGGAGAGGGAGGCAAAGGCGGCGGCCCTGGCTAGCCGCCTCCTCGGCCTGCCCAGCCTTAACGCGTGCCCAGTTAAGATGGGCGAGATCCGCCTCATCGGGCTGGACGGTTCGGTCACCCAGGAGGAGGTAGCAGCGGCGGTGGCAACCGGAGGAGCCTGCACCGCGGAGGAGGTCAAGGTGGGGGAGATTCGCGCCCCACCCCGTGGCCTGGGGAGGGTCTGGGTGAGGTGCCCCGTCACCGCAGCCAACAAGGTCGTCGACGCGGGGAGGCTGAGGGTCGGCTGATCCTCAGCACGGGTCGAGGCCCTGGCGGCTCGACCCCTGCAGTGCTATCGCTCCCTGGAGACTGGACATGTCAGGCAGCGGTGTCCCTGCGGGGTCGATCGTTCAGATCGCTGCTCCAAATGCGGCGATCTGGACCATCGAGCCAGTGGCTGTACGGCCCCGCCGCGGTGCCCCCTTTGCAACGATTCAGGGCGGCCCGCGGGGCACAGGATGGGGACCAGAGGATGCCCGTCGGTGTCCGCGAAGAAAGGGCGGAAGAAGTCCGCCAAAAAGACGAGCGCGAAGCAGTCCCCGGCTGCATCGCCCACTGGGGTAGCGGGCCCCAGCAACGCAGGACCAGCTGTGGAGGCAGCGGTGGAGCCGGAGCGCAATGGGGCCTAAGGGTCCTTTCCTGCAGGCCAACATCAACCACTCGGCCGGGGCGCAGGACCTTTTGCTACAAACCCCGGCCGAGTGGCAGATTGAGGTTGCGGTGGTGTCGGAGCCGTACCGCGTACTGGACCGACCCAACTGCTTCGGCGACGCGGCGGGCTCCGTCGCCATCGTCCTGGCGGGTCGGCACGTCTCCCCGCCCGCCGATGTCTTAGCACGGTGGCGGGGTTTCGCGGCCGTTGACTGGGGGGCGTAGCAGTGGTGGGCGAGTACGCGCCGCCCAGCTGGTCCCTGGAGCGGTTCGAGGAGTTCCGGGACCGGGTGGGGAGCCTTGTGGTTAGCTCCCGCACCCGGCCGACGTTGGTCCTCGGGGATTTCAACTCCAAGGCCGAAGCCTGGGGGTCCCCGACGACCGACGCGAGAGGAGGGGCGGTACTGCCCTGGGCGGCTGGCGCGGGGCTCCTGCTCCTGAACAGGGGCTCCGCCAGCACCTGCGTTCGGGCTCAGGTGGAATCCATTGTGGATCTGGGCTGGGCGTCCCCTCTGGCCGGGCGCATGGTGCAAAATTGGAGGGTGGCGGCGAGGTCGACGCTGAGTGATCATCTATACATCACCTTCGGGTACTCCCTCCCCGCTGCCCCCGGCCGGCGCGTGGCCCGCCACTGCGTCGCTGGGTGCTGAGGAGGCTGGACAAGGACATGCTGATGGCCGCAGCCCTTGCCGTGGCCTGGCCAGCTCTTCCGGCCGGGCCGGTCGTGGACGTTGAGGGGGAGGCCAAGTGGTTCCGGGAGGCGATGACCGCAATAGGCGACACCGCCATGCCGCGGGCCCCGCGCCTGCCCCCCCCCCCCGGAGGGCGGTGTACTGGTGGTCGGGTGACATTGCGGATCTCCGATCCGAGTGTCAGCACGCCCGGCGCCAGTGGCAGCGCGCCAGAATGGCTCGAGCTCGTGACCCGGCGAGGTAGGATCTGCTGAGGGGCACATACCAGTTCTTCGTGGTAGCCCCGAGGCAGGCCATCAGGGACGCGAAATCCCGGGAGTGGGAGGAGCTCCAGGGCTCTCTGGACGAGGACCCGTGGGTGCGCCCATACCGGATGGTCATGGGCAAGCTCCGCGCACGGGCGCCTCCGGTCTCGGAGAGCCTGGACCCCAAGCTGCTGACGCGGGTAATAGACACCCTCTTCCCCCGTTCCGGGGGAACGTCGCACTCGCGCCACCAGCAAGGGCCCTCGGAGCCCGCAGCATGGTCCGCTGACCAGAGAGTCACAGAAGAGGTGCTGGACGATGCCGTCAGAAGGCTCGGGGCCAACGACACCGCCCCGGGCCCGGACGGCATCCCCGGCCGCGCCTGGGATATCGCGTCCGGCATCGTAGGTCCGAGGCTGTGTCGCCTCTTCAGCGCCGCTTTGGAGCAAGGGGTGTTCCTCTCGATTTGGAAGGAGGGGCGGCTGGTCCTCCTCCGAAAGGACGGACGGCCCGCAGATTCTCCCTCTGCGTACCGGTCCATTGTGCTGTTGGACGAGGTGGGAAAGCTCTTCGAGCGTGTCATCGCAAACCGCCTCGTCCACCACCTGTCGAGCGTTGGCCCCGATCTGGCCGACATCCAGAGGGTCGCAGCACCATAGACTCTATCCAGCGAGTGCGCACCCTCGCCGAGTCGGCCACGTCCCGGGGTGGGGTGGCGCTGGGCGTCTCCTTGGACGTTACAAACGCGTTCAACACCCTGCCCCATGGGACGATACGGGGGGCGCTGGTTCACCACAACGTCCCCCCGTATCTGCAGAGGATCATCGGGGCCTTCCTGGATGGCAGGAGGATACTGTACATGGGCCGGGACGGTACGCTGCACTGGAGGGAGGTCGACTACGGAGTGCCCCAGGGGTCCAAACTGGGCCCCCCCTTATGGAACGTGGGGTACAACGCGGCGCGGCGGGTGATTCTCCCGCCCGGGGTGTGGGTCACGGTATTCGCAAATGACCACTACCTGCTGGCCACCGGGCGGGACTAGATGAGGACCTGCCGCCGTGCCGAGGTAAGGGTCGCCATCGTGCGAACAGCGATCTGGGCGCTGGTTCTGGCTCTGGCTCCTCACAAGACCGAGGCCATGTGGTTCTTCGAGCCTCGGCGTGCGGTACCCCGCCGGCCCAGCTCTGGCTCGAGGTCGACGGGTGCCGGATCGTGATCGGCCGGGGTCTTCGATACCTCGGTCTGTATCTCGACAGCCACTGGCGATTCGATGTTCACTTCGACCGCCTGGCTCCCCGATTGGAACAGGCGGCGACCAATCTTGGCCGCCTGTTGCCCAACCTTGGGGGGCCGGGAGTGAGGGTTCGCCGCCTATACGTGGCAATCGTCCGGTCCATAGCCCTATACGGGGCTCCGATATGGGCCGGCGAACCGGCGGTCAGCAGGCACAGATGCACTCTGCTGCCTCGAGCGGAGCGCCGGCTGGCCATCAGGATCGTGCGGGGCTACTGCACGATCTCTTACGAGGAGGCGATGGTCCTGGCGGGTCTCATCCCACTCCGGTACCAGGCGGAGGTCGAATCCAGTACATACTGGTATTCGCGAGCCCTCCGCCAGGCCGGGGAGGACCCGCCGGGGCCGACGGTCGAGGAACACCGGAGCCAGGCCCGACTGGTCGCGGCGGAAAGGTGGCGGAGATCCCTAACAGAGGGGGCTGCCGCCGGAACCCGCGCCGCCGGGGCGGTCCTGCCAATAATATCGGAGTGGCGGGACCGCGGCCACGGCGCCCTGTCGTTCCGGGTCACGCAGGTGCTCTCCGGACTCGGGGTGGCCGGGGAGTTCCTGTGCCCGAGGAACAGGGAATGGACCCCCCACTGTTGGCTCTCTGGGGCGGCGCAGGACGCCGCACAGCACACGCTGGCGTAGTGCCCGGTGTTTGCGGTGGCCCGCCACGCCCTGACGGCAGATATAGGGGCGGATCTCTCGCCGGCAGGCGTTGTGAGACAGATGCTTGCCGGCGAGACAGAATGGAGGGTCGTGACCACCTTCTGCGAGGAGGTCATGGCCCACAAGGAGAGGTCCGAGCGGGATCGTGAAAGGTACGATCCCGTTCGGAGAGGTCGCGGACGTGGGACGCGACGACGTCACAGGGATCCGCCGCCATAAGGGGTGCGGGGGGGGGGGGGGCGATGGCGGCTTTCACTATTTGCCCCCCCGGCGCGACGGATGCGGGACGGGGTAGTGTAGCGGTAGGGCCCGCGTGCCCTCCCGCCTCCTGGGGAGATTTTACGGGGGGTGTTTCTTGTGGGGGTGGGACGGGTCGCTGTGTACCCTCCCGCCCCGGACGAAATGGGCCCGGACCCCGGTCGGACCAGGGGGCGGGCGGGTGGGGACCCCGTTCTCAATCGGGGGCTCCTCTCCGACCGCCTCTGGGGGGCCCAGGGACTCCGGGCGGAGAGTAGCGTCTCCCTGGAATTCGCGCTGGCCCCCGCAGGGGGGTGCAGCGGAGCCGAGGGAGTCCCCCTGAAGGGTGGCCGGCCACGGCTCACGGCAGCCCACAGGGGGAAGACTTGGCGAGCCGCAGGCGCCCTGTTTGGGCCCCCTGTGTGGGCGCCATTGCACGCGGACCCGGTGTGTAGCCGGCACCGGAAGACGGCGGAGCGAAGTGGTGCGCCTGATCTTCCTCGCGGGCGGGCGGGGGGTCGCTCCTCCCCGTAGCCTGTGAGGAGATCGAGGCGCGGGTACTGCAGGCGGTACGGGCTGGGGGGCCCGGCCGCCATTGCATGCAGTTCCCCCGCGATGGAGCCGGCACCGGGTGCGACCCCTGGTGCCGACTGGGGGAGTTGTTACTCCCCCGGTGAGGGGCGCCTTCAGCGCACGGCGGGGCAGGTTCCGGAGTTATAGTAATCAGGTCCCGGAGCCTCTGCCATACGCCAGAGGAGGTCGCCGTGGGGTTTTAGTCAGTAGGAGTCTGACACTCCCCCGATTCCCTCCCCCACGGGTGGCGGGGGGTCTTATGTAAGATTTCCCCACGAAAAAAAAAAAGGTTGGATTCCCGCTCGACGCGTCGAGGAAAGCGGACGTGTTTCGTGGTCGCTCCGTGGTTAGATTTTCAACGCGGTGGATAGCGGCTTAGTTATTCGCGTTTTTTGGTAAAATCATTTTTATTATGTGTTCGGAAGTGCTATTGTGTCGTTTTTTGATTAAATATTGTGTTAATTTATGGTTAAATAACGAAAACGTGATGTGCGTGTTACGCGGCATTTCGACGTCGTGTTTCCGGTGTTCAGGGTGTTAATTATAAACATTGGACATTATTTAAGGATAATTTTCGTAAATTGGAAACGATCCGCAGTGAAATTCCGCGTTTTTGGAGCCATAGCTCCAAAACTACGCATCTGATCAAAAAATCTCATAGAACATAGATAGTATGAAATTTAATTTCCTACAAAAAAGGTCTCTTAACAGTTTGCCATACTTCGCATCGCTTCCGAGACATTTGCAGATCTACCTCTAGGAAAGAGGCGTCACTCCCATATACCGAGATATTTCTTCTTCTTCTTGTTCTTCTTCTGCACAGCTGCACTGGAAGTGGCATTTACACCTCGGAATAGTGAATGCAGCTTAGAATAGTGCAGAGTTACATCAAGGAAAGGGGCCACAGTGTTTCTTCTTCCTTATAATGTTGGTACGTCTTCGGAACTTTTAAATATCTCGATATATCTCGAAAACTACGGATCTGATCAAAAAATCTCATAGAACATCAATAGTAGGAAATTTAATTTCCTACAAAAAAGGTCTGTAAACATATGCCATAGCTCGCACCGTTTCCGAGATATTTGCAGATTTACCTCAAGGAAAGGGGCGTCACGCACATAGTCCGAGATATTTCTTCTTCTTCTTGTTCTTCTTCTGCACAGCTGCGCTGGAAGTGGCATTTTCAGGTGGGAATAGTGAATACAGCTTAGAATAGTGCAGAGTTACCTCAAAGAAAGGGTCCATAGTGTTTCTTTATCCTTATAATGTTGGTGCGGCTTCGGATCTTTTAAATATCTCGATATATCTAGAAAACTACGGACCTGATCAAAAAATGTCATAGAACATACATAGTAGGAGATTTACCTCAAGGAAAGCGGCGTCACGCACATAATCCGAGATATTTCTACTTCTTCTTGTTCTTCTTCTGCACAGCTGCGCTAGAAGTGGCATTTACAGCTCAGAATAGTGAATACAGCTTAGAATAGTGCAGAGTTACCTCAAAGAATGGGGCCACAGTGTTTCTCCATCCTTATAACGTTGGTGCGGCTTCGGAACTGTTAAATATCTCGATATATATCTCGAAATAGAACCGCAAAGCACGCTTGCAGTAAAACATTAGTGAACCGAGCTCGTATCACTGGTACACTTCCGCAACACTTATAGAACCGCACAGATTACAGGGAGACACAAAAAGTACGCGCACACACATGCACCAAAGAATATAACCTAGCACTTAGTATCCACATAGTCGTGAGGCGCCGCGAAGCACAGCAAGGGCCGCAGAGGTCGCGAAATCGTAGGAATTACTGATGTTGCAAAACCGAAGAAAAACCGAAGAGGTTGTAGTAAATCAAGCAAAATCAAGGAAACAAAGAACGATGCAACGCCGCAGCGCCAGATGCCTGGCAGGCCACGAGACCCTCGAACGACATGTTCGACCAGTTCGGCAGCCAGCATCAGACTCCAACCTTTTTTGGGGGGGGAGGGGGTTGGTGGAAGAGGAAAATGCATTTATGCACGCGCGGGTTGTCCCCCATTCACTCTATTCGGCTGGTGGGGGCCCGGGCAGTGTGGGACTCGTATCCCCTGAAGGGGGGCCTGGCGCCCATTGGTGGGGGCAAACCCAAAGAGGCAACCCAGAAGGGGCAACCTGACAGCCCTACCCTAAAGGGTGGGCTCGAAACATAAGGTCACAGCCCAGAAGGGGCGACCTAGCGGCGCCCAGAAGGGGCATCCGCGGCCTGATACACTACCCACTAAAAACCTCTCCCCTAACGTAGGCCGCCAGAACCGTTTCATCCTTTGGGGATATATAACATGAACCAACGATAGCCGCAACGGCGCTTCAGCTCCCTAGCTTTCATATGCGCTTTCGTCTACCCTCAATCCGTCATGCGCTAATCAGCAATAAAGGATTGAGGATCCACGCCGTTACACCTCCGATCAAGCGGTAGGATATTTCAACCTGTACGGTAAAGCACAGGATTTTTCTTCGGCCACGACCAGGAACCGGAGGATTCCCAACTCGACGGGTGATCGCGCCATATCTTCACCAGCCTGCCATAAGCGAGGTCAGGAGCTTTCTCTTCGGCCACGACCAGGAACCGGAGCACCCCTGCTCAACGGGTGATCGCGCCCCTACTTCACCTGCCTGCCATCAGCGAGGACAGGAGCTTCCTCTTCGGCCACGATCAGGAACCGGAGCTCCTGCTCAACGGGTGATCGCGCCATGTCTTCACCAGCCTGCAAAGCGAGGTCACGAGCATTCTCTTCGGCCACGACCAGGAACCGGAGCTCCTACTCAACGGGTGATCGCGCCATGTATTCACCCACCTGCAATGCGAGGACGGGGCTTCCTCTTCGGCCACAATCAGGAACCGGAGCTCCTGCTCAACGGGTGATCGCGCCATGTCTTCACCAGCCTGCAAAGCGAGGTCAGGAGCTTTCTCTTCGGCCACGACCAGGAACCGGAGCTCCTGCTCAACGGGTGATCGCGCCATGTGTTCACCTGCTTCAGCAGGGCTTGCTCTTCGGCCACGATCAGGAACCGGAGCTCCTGCTCAACGGGTGATCGCGCCATGTCTTCACCAGCCTGCAAAGCGAGGTCAGGAGGTTTCTCTTCGGCTACGACCAGGAACCGGAGCTCCTGCTCAACGGGTGATCGCGCCATGTGTTCACCTGTTTAACAGGGCTTGCTCTTCAGCACAGCCAGGTCCCGGGGCGAATCCTTTCCCCGGTTGGCTGTGCCACGTCTTCGTAGACTGCAATCCTCGTTGACACGTTCCATACACTCTTCACACACACACTCACACCAGCCCCTAATAAAGCCCCAAAAGCCGTGAACCATCATATTCCTGCCCACATACCTGAATTGAAACATGTAAACCAGCCATGAGGAAGAATAAGCATCCGTGAACCCGGCATAAACATGTAAACTAATTTTTAAGATATGCCAGCAGTCGTACCAACCTCCAGGAAGGACAATTTGACAATTTGAAGCATGCTCATCGCATAGCACTATTGCGCCGCCAAACATACAATATACAGTCATACATAGAAAAGAGAAGCAAAATACACAGAATATACGAAATGTAATGATCAATTACACAGGACATATGCCATAACATAATATAACAAAATATAGTGCAACAGAGTATATCAGTTAGCACACAACAACGGGGATAGAGTAAATTTACTATAGGATATAGGATATATGATGGTTTCAGAATTAAATAATTCAATCTTATGCAATTCATCCATTCACAACCATACACCAATCACTAGCCAATTATTAGAAATAAACATACATAAACTTGCATACATACATAACCGATGAGTATAACAATGAAGAAGATAGGAGACCAAACAAATCTCGATGCAATACCCATAGACCATACAAACCCATTGTTTGAAACCTGAATTTAACCTCGTGATTAATTTCACAAGGACATCATTAAACACAAAACCAAATAAGTAGTTGCGTAAATCTTAATAAAGAATAATACCTAAAGCATTTCAAATCAATTTGATAACAAAAGAAAGTACACGTACCTTCACAGTCGCGGCATCTGACGAGTAGACATACAAAATGATCGACGATCCATAGATAATCAAAAACATTATCCTATGTGGACATATACCATCACGGAGCGCTGTTATGGCAGACATTTAACTACCATACAATGAAATCAATCATCCAAGGAGCAAAAGATAACAAAATATTACTAACAATAAAAATAATGCATTCATCCGTAATTTCATAAGCTTTCAGTATCATACTTACAATTATAATACACCAAATTACCATATTGCTACCACGCGAAATCGATGAATTTGGATTTTAAACAAATCCAATCTAAACTCTCAAATAGGTATCATAGAAAGACATCGTAATGCAATATCCGAATTTTGAAAATAAAATAAAACATAATCGTAAATCCCTGACACACCTCCTAAAATGTAATACCAAAACTACAAAGACACAAATATATATACAATTACAACAAAATTACTAGAAACTATGATAACCAGAATACTGAAAATAAACAGACCATCCTGTATGATAAGAAGCATTAGCCAGACAAATAATTAAGAGGAAATTTAAGTAACCAAGTCATCTCTTCGCATTTCACTCGAAGGAATCGCTCCCAAGATCCCAATTCCTATCCAGAACTGAATGAATGAAGACAACACATCCATAAAACCAGTCAATAACAGTTTAAATTAGCGCAAAAGATGATAAAACACTAATAATAATAAGGAGAGAGTAGGAGAGTTAGTTAGGGGAATAAAAGTAAATTATAGGCGCAAGCATCAACTATAGAACAATGAAATGGGTAATGTAAAGAGTGATGAAAAGAATAGTCGCAGTAAGCAAAAGTCAGTTGATTGAAGGGATAACATGAATAGTGAATAGTAGAATACGCCATCAATCACTCAGGTTGCCAATTGCACAAAGACTGCACTAAACTCTGCTGCATTGAGTGAATAATAAACCGTAATCCAACAAGAAACGTCGACAAGAAACCGAGTATTCTCTTAAAGCACCGCAGCGAGCAAGCAAGCAATTATTCTGAAAATATAATACAACGTAGCTATGCTTACTTGTTTGATTTACTATATTTACCACTAAATTTCCAAAGAGGTAACAGTAAGGTAGAAATGTAATACTACATATTCCATGAAGCGGAACAAATTTATTATGAATATGTAATGTATAATATATACTTGAATCAATAAAAATAAGTACAGAACATACTCAAATGGAAATGAAAATTAAGTCCTGTTGTGACACAACGCAGCAGAGAGTGTAGCAGCCGATACATACAAACAAGGGTGAGTAATTTATTATTATTTAATTAATTCGATGTAATTCATTTCATTCCAGTCCAGGACATGCATCTGTCACTTGCAGACGTAAAATAATAAACATGCATAGCCGATGAATATAATAACAAAGATAGGAAACCAAAACGACCTGCCAGGCAACGTCCACAAACCATACAAACCCATCGTGTGAAATTTAAATTTAACTTCGCGGTTATTTAGCGAAAATATTGCAATCGTGAAATGAATAATAGGCATTGAAATGTAGAGGTACTAAAATGTAAAAACATACGATTATTAATAAAAGAATAATGCCAAAAGTATTTAAATAAATTGATAACAAGAGCAAGTAAGCGCGTATCCACCGTAGCGACATCTGACGAGCAAACGTGCAAAATAATCGACGATCAAACGGTAATCAAAACATTATCCTATGTAGGCATATATCGTTACAGGACACTATCATAGCAGGCATTCACTTACCATACATTACAATCAATCACCCCAAAGAGCAAATGATAACAAAATGTTACCAACAATAGGAGTGGGGTGTAAATGGATCAAACAATCATAATTACATAAACTATCAGTGTTATAATTACAATTATGACCCCCCAAATTAGTATATTGTCACCGCGCGAAATTGATAAATTTGAATTTTAAAGCGGTTAAACTTTCAAATAAATGTCATAAAAGAAGACATCATGATGCGATATCCGAATTTTGTTTATAAAATAAAGCATAATCGCGAATCCATAACATATTTACACCTTCCTCAAACATTTAATACTAAAACTACAAAAGATATAAAATATAAAATATTATAAATTTGAGATTATAATTCCAAGGTTACTAGAAAGTATGATAGCCGGAATGACCAGAATAATAAAATGAGAAATGGACAGACCACCCTGTATAATATAACAAGAAGGAACATAGCCAGATAAGTAAAATAATTTAAATTAACTTTCTGAAGAGCAGATTAAATAACCGAGACAGCTCTTTTGTATTTTAGTCAAAGCAATCGCTCCCAAAATCCCAAATCCTATCAAGAACTAAATAAATCAACACATCCATCAAAACCAGTTAATAACAGCTCAAATTGACACAAAAGATGATAGAACACTATCAGTGATAAGAAGAGAGTAGGAAAGTAGGAAAGTTAAGAAAGTTGGTTAGGGGAATATAAAAATGAGTATTAAAGGTACAGTAACATCCAATAAAATAAGTAATGTAAAAGAGTGATAGAACGATGGAACGAATAGTCGTAGTAAGCAGATAAAAGTCAGTCAGTTGGAGGAATATAATAATAATGGATAGTGGATAGTAGAATACGCTATCAATCATTCAAGTTCATCACTCACACAAAAACTGCACTAAACTCTGCTGCATTGAGTGATATAGTAAACCGCAATCCAACAAGAAGTGTCGACAAGAAACCAAGTATTATATTAAAGCATTGCACTGAGCAAGCAAGCAATTATTCTCAAAATATAATACCACATTGCTACGCTTACTTGCTTTATTTATTTCATTTACCACTGAAAATCCCATAATGGGTAGCAGCGAAGATTGTAATACTATATATTAAATATGAAGTGGAAACAAATTTATTGTGAAATATATAATGTATAATATATATATGAATCAATGAAAATGAGAACAGAACATACTCAAATGAAAATGAAAATTAAGTCCTTTCATGACACAAGACAACAGAGAGCCGATACATACGGACGAGGGTAAGTAATTTATTATTAGCTTAATTAATTCAATGTAATTTATTTCATTCCAAGACATGCACCTGTCACTTGCAGACGCAGAAGTAAACATGCATAGCCGATGAATGTAATAACGAAGATAGGAAACCGAAACAACCTACCAGGCAACGTCCATAAACCATACAAACCCATCGTTTAAAATTAAATCTAACTTCGCGGTTGATTTAGCAAAAATATTATAATCATGAAAACAAATAATAGATACTGAAATGTAAAGGTACAAAATGTGAAGACATACAATTGTTAATAATTAATAAAAGAATAATGCCTAAAGTAATTAATAAGTTGATAACAAGAGCAAGTGAGCACGTATCCACCGTCGTGACATCTGACGGGTAAACGTGCAGAACAAAATGATCGACGATCAACGGTAGTCAGAAATAGTCAAAATTAGTCAAAAACGTTATCCTATGTGGGCATATACCGTCACGAGACACAACCATAGCAGGCACTCACTTACCGTACAATGAAACCAATCACACCAAAGAGCAAATGACAACAAAATATTACCAACAATTGAAACAACAGAAACAATAAGAGAAGAGTGTAAATCTAACAGAATACAGAGAATGCATCAAACTCTGAAGTGGATTCAAAATAACATTCCATAATATAAACCATAGAATAGACAATTCAAAGATGTCGGGTGACACTTCACAGAGATATAACCTTAATCCTAATTCTAATGTGTCAAAGCAAGGGATGTCAACAGGGAAGAACAGGAATATAGGAAGACTCGTTGCGAACAGGAACAGGGACAAGATTACCAATTAAGAGAGCCTGATTATCAACTAGAGAAAAGAAAAGAAAAGAAAAGAAACAAGCAAGGTAAGATAAATTGTAACAACACACAATAAAATGGGCATGAAGCACAACTCAATGACATATATATTAAATTCCTACAGGAACGGCACACCATCATCCCCTAATGAGAGAGCTACACCATGACCAGAAAGAGACGACATGAATAAATTGAATTAAAGAATTAAAGAATTAAGAATATCAAAAGGATACTAAAACGTCCAAGGAAAATCCAAGGATATATAATGAGCAACAAATCGAGAAAGTGACAATAAAATAAAGTAAATAGTGGTAAACAGTGATAAGTGGCACAGCTAAATTAAATATATAAATATATTAAAGTAAAGAATAACTGTATGGAAGCAAACCCTAAATATATTAAAGTAAAGAATAATCGTATGGAAGCAAACCATAAATATATTAATACAATCTACAGTCCTTTGAATTATCATAAGTCAAAGTAAACTAAATCATATCAGTTACTTTAATTCAATTTAATTCAGAATGAATGAACAATGAGAGAATGAATGAATGAATAAAAGGATGAACAAAAAATAAAGGACTGGTCAGTGAAGTCAGCAATTAAAGAGATCAAAATGAAGTAAATAGGAAAGCGTAAAGCATAAGTAAAAGCCGTGTCCAGCATAATGTAAATAATGTAATGTAACGTAGTGTAATAAAGTAATGTAATGTAATATAATGTAATGTAAACAAATGAAGTATAATAGAATAAAGTATAATACTAATACAAAAAGTGGATTCAATAAAATATACCCGTAAAGATTAACAGAATACATTATTCCTTTACCAAAGTAACCCCTAACCGAAGTACATACAATTAAATTATAAATTATAAATGGCAATTGATGAATGATAAATGATTATGTCAACACAAACGCAAATAGGACTAATTATTGCATGACACCTCAAAATAAAGTAGGTAAACAACATATAAATCAGATCAAATGTAATGCAACCTGCTCAATTCAATTAAACACTATACTACTGTATAGTGTAAGAATAGATAAATAAATTAATCAATTAATAAATTAATAAATTAATAAGTAGAGTATTTTAAACTAATATTTATGTTGGCGAAATTCCCCACGTCTACGCCGAACGGCGAAGTTGGCAACGAAAATACTTCGTTGGTGCGTCGTTACCGATAGCGGCAGCACCTCTCGGGCCCACTTTGTCCACGCGGTCCCCTCTCCACGCGGACCCGGCACGATCGACGCCATGATCGATTCTTCCTTCTTGTACGATCGCTCGACGCGCTAACACGTGTTACGCTGCTCACGCTTTTCGTACAAGCTACATAGATTTCTGACCACGCGTAGTAGATGTTTTCTGCCTACGCTTTATTCTTTGCCTTCAGTCCACGCGTGTGTTCATTTGCGGTTAAGATTAGTTTAATTAGTTTAAGTGTAAATAGTTGTACAGTTTCAGACCACGCGTGATATTTTGTAAATACTGTTCTCCTTTTTCTGTGTTAAATACATTACAAGTTTCGTGATCGTTACGCAGGTGTGTGTTATTTTCTGACCTCGCTGACCACGCGACTCGCAAACATTTTGGTCCTTCGAGCCGGATAAACACGCCCCGGCTCGCGTAACGGTCGTTGTGACGCTTAACGGTTTTCGCCGCCATTACACGCAGTGACGCTTAACGGTTTTCGCCGCCATTACGTGTAGTGACCGCGCTTCACGCGAACTTAGTGACTTGCTTTGTGTGCGCGGAACACGGTGAGGTGGTGAATTGTGCCGTTAACGTGACGCGGGTGAATTTCTGTGTATTTCTAAAAGTACTCAGTGACACTTTATTAGAATGCCGAAATCACGCGATCCGTCTCCGGCCTCGAAACCGGAAGAGGCGCCGGCGGCCATGACGGCAACAGAGCTCGACGCAGACCACGCAGCGGAAGCGACCACGCAGCCATCGCAGGCCGCTCGTCCACGCTCGCCGACCACGCTGCAAGTCCCTGAAGAGACCACGCAGACCACGCGCACGCGCTCGCCCACGCGCCTCACAGCGGAGCTCCAGGTGCGCTCCCGTGTCCAGGAGGAGCGTCTTGACACCCTCCTGGCCATGGTGGAGGACCTGCAGGTGACCCTCAACAAGGCCCCCGCAGACGTTGCGCCGGAAGAACCGGAGCTCATGAGGGACACGATTCTGGAGATCCATGTTGAATTCCAGCGCGAACACGTTGCCCTCTCGAAGGTTTGGCCGTCCACGCAGCTCGACCACGCCTATTTTAAAGAAAAGGTGGCTTCCAACGAAGCGCGCGTCGTGCTTTCTGCTCGCAAGTTGCTGGCGCAGCTTGAGCGGAAAATTAAACAGAACGAGCAGCCCTCGCAGACCACGACGACCCCGACAACCATCGCGCCCACGCAGTCCTCGGCAAGCAGATCACGGCTCCCCGAGATCGCTCTCCCGAAATTTGAGGGAGACTATAGCAAATGGGCAGAGTTTAAGGCCCATTTTGCCTCCGTCATCAGCAAACGCGCCGACCTCGCAGCCCACGACAAGTTCTTGTACTTGAAGGGCGCCGTTACAGGCCACGCGGCAAATCTGATCAGCCATTTGCCCACGACAGATGGCGCGCTTGATCAAGCATGGCAACTGCTTGATGGCCGCTACGACAACAAGCGGCTAAACGTGCAGTCGCATATGGATCGGCTTGCCAACCTCAAGCCGATGAAGATGCGCAAGGCGGCCTCGCTCCTGAAGATGGTGAACATCATCCAGGAGACGCAGCAAGCGCTCCGCTCGTTCGGACTGGAGGACGTCCACAACTGTTTCCTCCTCACCATGCTCGTGAGACTGCTCGACGCGGACACGCGCGAGCATTGGGAGTCCTCGCTGGCCACGACGAAGGACTATCCTACGCTCGAACAGCTGACCACGTTTCTGCTCGCACGCGCACGCACGCTCGAACAGCTGGAGCAGCTGAGCACTGCTCGTGCCGTACAGCCCACGCCGACCACGACATCCAGGACCACGCAGCCTTCGCAGCAACGCTCCGCTCCAGCACGAGCCGCAGTCCACGCAGGAACCGCTCGACCAGCTACATCAGCCCACGTAGCACCCGCAGCCAACGCCAAGTCCACGCAGTCCGCACTCTACCCGTGCGCTTTCTGCCAGAAAGATCATTTTCTTTCGGCGTGCCCACCGTTCAGAGCACTGACCCCGCACGACCGCGCCAACGTGGTCAAGGCCCACGCACTGTGCGTGAACTGTCTCGGCCACCACAACCTGCGCAGCTGCCGCACACGACAACGGTGCAAGATTTGTGAGGAGATTCACCATACCATGCTGCATGGTGCTGATATCAGCAAGGTGCTGGTACCAGGCCTTCCAGCAGCAGCAGCGCAGACCACGCCCACGCCGGCTCCAGCAGCCACCACGCAGACCACGTCAACTACTTCAACTACCACACATTGAAGTGACGGTGCAGTCGCCAACGCACCCGCAGCCATCGCAGCCCACGCACACAGAAATCGTTCAGCCCACGCAACCAGTACACGCAGACCACGGACCACGCTTTTAGCAACGGCACTCGCAAGAGTGCACACTGACCTCGCAGTGCAGCAAGTAAGAATACTCATTGATTCAGGCTCTGAAGTCTCGTTGATTTCAGAGTCATTAGTCACGCAGCTCAGATTCAGAAGACAACGCTCCACGTTGGATGTCCACGGAGTTGGTGGAGCAAGGACCTCGCAGACGAATGGAGTGGTCAATATTACCCTCCATTCAAATTACAGACCACTCTCAGTCACCATTCAAGCACACGTGCTGACGAAGGTGACCACTTGCTTACCATCCGAACCACCAGCTCGTCCAACGCTGCCATCGCATCTGGAGAAATTGAATCTAGCAGATCCGCAATTTCTCGTCTCCAGACCGGTGGACATTATTCTCGGAGCCGACGCATACGGGCAAGTCATCAAGCCAAACATCATCCGGAACGCTTCAACACCGTTGATCGCTCAACTGTCGATCTTCGGTTGGCTCGTAATCGGGCCCCTCGAGGGCATTCAGACCATTCGCAGGACCTCTCATCAGGTGACGGTCAGTAACACCAATTGCCAGTTGGGTGAGTTACTCAGCCGCTTCTGGACGCAGGAAGAGCCACCACAGGACACGACACCCTTGCTCACACAAGAAGAGCAAGAGTGCGAAGATCATTTCCAGACCACGCATTCTCGAGACTCCTCTGGAAGATACATCGTGCGATTGCCGCTCAAGCTTCATCCACGAGCACTTGGCAATTCTTACCAGACGGCGCACCATTGTCTTCAGAGGACACTCCGAAGATTCAGCAAGGACGCCCAGTACAAACAGCTGTACACCAAGTTCATGCTCGAATATGAGCAGCTTGGCCACATGGTAAGACTGAACAATGACTCAATAATCAGTCCGTTTCAGTACTTTCTTCCGCACCATGGCGTTCTCAAGTTGGGCAGCACGACCACCGCTTTGCGAGTGGTGTTCAATGGCTCCACCCCAACTTCTTCAGGACACGCATTAAATGATCTTCTCCATACCGGTCCGAACCTTATGCTGAACATCGCAGATCTGCTCATCTGGATACGCAGATTCAAACATCTGTTTGCAACCGACATCACGAAGATGTATCGCCAAATCAAGGTGCATCCGGAGGACTGGAGCTTGCAGCAGATACTCTGGCTTGATGAAACTCAACAGGAAACGCAGTACCAGCTGACCACGGTCACGTACGGAACGAAAGCTGCACCGTACCTAGCCGTGAGAACGCTCTTGCAACTCGCTGACGACGAAGGGTGGAAATTTCCCCTTGCCGTCGAACCCATCAAAAATGGCAGGTACGTTGACGACATTTTTGGTGGCGCAGACACCGCTGACCATTTACAAGATGTTGCAAGTCAGCTGACGCAACTTTGCCAAGCGGGTGGATTTCCGTTGGCAAAATGGCACTCTACCAGCAAGTCGTTGCTTGAAGCCCTCGCAGATAATCAGAACAACGCATCAATTTCGTTTGACGACTGCGAAACCAAGATTCTCGGAATCAAATGGACACCGCATGAAGACGCATTCAATTTCGCAACCATATCAGCTACTCAACGCACGCAGTTCACGAAACGCCTCGTCCTCTCAGAAGTAGCACAACTATTTGATCCTCTCGGTTTTGTTGCACCTGTAGTTATTAGAGCCAAAATTCTCATTCAAGAGCTCTGGTTACAGGAACTCGGCTGGGACGACCTGCTGCCTCTTTCAATTACAAATCGCTGGCTCAGCATCAGAGAAGATTTAACGCGCCTGGCCAGGCTATCCATTCCACGATGGTTCAACACATTGACCACGTCAACAGTTGAGCTACATGGTTTCTCAGATGCTTCTGTCCTCGCAATGGCAGCCGTCGTCTATCTCGTTGTCCACGCACCGTCCACGGGTACCCACACTTCTCTCATCTGCTCGAAAACGCGAGTGACACCACTCAAACGTCTGACCATCCCGAGGTTGGAACTCACAGCAGCGCTGCTACTCTCGAAACTGATGCGGCATGTTCACGCTACTCTGAACATGTCCGTTTCTCAGACATTTATGTGGACGGACTCAGAAGTTACGCTGGCTTGGATCAAGACGCACCCCTCCAAATGGAAGGATTACGTACGCAACAGGGTAATCCAAATCCAGGAGATCACGCAGAACTTTCACTGGAGGCATGTACCAGGATCATCGAATTCGGCTGACTGCGCGTCAAGAGGCATGACGACAGATCAGCTACAGCAGCACTCGCTTTGGTGGACGGGACCACCGTGGCTCACGCAAACGCAGAACGCGTGGCCCAAGCAGACCAGTGTCGATGCAGACGAGTTGGGCGCCCCAGAAGCTCGTGCTGTCGTCGCACTCCACACGGCAAACGCAGTAAAAGAATATTCATGGGAGTTAATCTATAAATATTCTTCCTTTAACAGATTACGCAGAATTACCGCTCTCTGCCTCAAATTCGTGGACAAGCTGTTCAAACGACAAGATGCTTCGCCCACGCTTCTCATCACCGCAGCTGATATGGAAAGGGCCAGAATTTACTGGATTCAGGCCACGCAGTCTACGTTCTTCAATGACGAACTCGCTGCACTCGCAAAGGGAACAACGCTTCCGTCTACGCATCCTTTCACGAGGCTCACTGCTTACCTCGACCATCAGGGAATCGCCAGGGTAGGCGGGCGCCTCCAACATTCAGAACTTTCGCACGAGGGCAAACACCCGGTAATTTTGCCTCGTGATTCGAGACTGTCAACGCTTCTCATCAACCACGCTCATCATCAGACCATGCACGGAGGTACGCAATCCACTCTTGCCTTTCTCAGACAACGCTACTGGATCATCGGTGGACGAGCTCCAGTAAAAACGCATATCCTGCGGTGTGTGAAGTGTGCTCGGCAGAGGGGGATCCGTGCCCATCAACTGATGGGCCAACTACCTCTTTGTCGAGTCACTCCATCACGCCCGTTCACCCACACAGGGGTGGACTACGCAGGACCGCTCACGCTGAAAACTTGGAAGAGAAGAGGAGCCAAGACGCAGAAAGGGTGGATTTGCGTATTTGTGTGCTTCGCAACATCCGCCGTGCACTTGGAAGTTGTTTCTGACTACTCGACAGACGCTTTCATCGCAGCATACCGCAGATTTACCTCAAGACGATGCATCGCAGCCGCTCTCTATTCAGACTGCGGCACCAACTTCCAAGGAGCAGACACGCAATTAAAGAAGCAGTTCACGCAGAGCACGCAGGAAAATCAGGATATCGCAGCACTGCTCGCTGAGGACGGAACTCAGTGGCATTTCAACCCTCCTGCCGCCCCTCACATGGGTGGAAAGTGGGAAGCGGTTGTGAAATCTCTCAAGTTTCACCTCAAGAGGACGATTGGGGACGCTCTACTGACGTACGAGGAATCAGTAACATTGCTCACGCAGATAGAAGCGATCCTCAACTCGCGGCCACTGGAACCACTCAGCGACGATCCAGACGACATCGCAGCCCTCTCACCAGGACATTTCCTGATTGGAACGCAGATCAATGCAGTGCCAGAGCCCACGCTTCTAGAAGTTGCAGTCAATCGCTTGTCAAGATGGCAATTTCTACAACAGCGCCTCCAACAATTTTGGAGACTCTGGTCCACGCAGTACCTTCAACGACTCCAGGCAATCTCGAAGTGGCACCATCCATCAAATGAGATCATGGTAGGCACTCTTGTTCTTATCACTGATGAACGCTTGCCCCCAGGGAAATGGCCCATGGCACGGGTTCTCAAACTCCTACCAGGCAAGGACGGATTGACCAGAGTCGTCGAACTCAAGACGGCCACCACGACGCTCACGCGGCCCATCGCCAGGCTGGCCATTCTTCATCAGCCCTCGCAGGATAGCTCGGACACGCAGACCACATCATCGACCAGTCGCTGATGGCCGGGGGGAAATGTTGGCGAAATTCCCCACGTCTACGCCGAACGGCGAAGTTGGCAACGAAAATACTTCGTTGGTGCGTCGTTACCGATAGCGGCAGCACCTCTCGGGCCCACTTTGTCCACGCGGTCCCCTCTCCACGCGGACCCGGCACGATCGACGCCATGATCGATTCTTCCTTCTTGTACGATCGCTCGACGCGCTAACACGTGTTACGCTGCTCACGCTTTTCGTACAAGCCACATAGATTTCTGACCACGCGCAGTAGATGTTTTCTGCCTACGCTTTATTCTTTGCCTTCAGTCCACGCGTGTGTTCATTTGCGGTTAAGATTAGTTTAATTAGTTTAAGTGTAAATAGTTGTACAGTTTCAGACCACGCGTGATATTTTGTAAATACTGTTCTCCTTTTTCTGTGTTAAATACATTACAAGTTTCGTGATCGTTACGCAGGTGTGTGTTATTTTCTGACCTCGCTGACCACGCGACTCGCAAACAATTTAAAATAGTAAAATTACACAGAAACCGCGCACCATCAAAGCATCTGAACAGACAGAACCATTCATCCTCACAGAAAATAATTAAGATAAATCAAATCAAAATCACTAACTTCAACCGATCAGAATGAGTGAATGAGTGAATAAATGAATAACGAATAATGGAGTGAATGAATGAATGAATGAGTGAATGAATCAAGGAAGAAAGGAAAAGGAAAAGAAAAAGAAAGAAACAACAGAATACAACAGAATACAGAATACCAGCAAGTACGAGTAAGGTAAAGTAGAATAAGCCATAGAAAAGTCAAATTTAGAGATGAGATGACAATGACAAATGGCATTTATTTACAGGAACATAACCCCAATGTGTCAGAGCCACAAGGTGTCAGAACCAAAATGCAAGGACTCGTTAAAAGGAACAAATCAAATAAAAGAGCTGAATTACAGCTCAAAGGAAGAAAGAAAAGAAAAGGAAACAAGGTAATGTAACTACAATTACAATAACATACTATAAAATAGCAAGAATAACCCTTCCTAATAACATGAATATTAAATTTACAGAAACAGCACCCCATTATGAAAGAGTTACACTATTACCAGAGAGAGACACTGTAAATAAATTGAATTAGAATTGAATTAAAATATGAAAGAATATCAAGATGCCAAATGAATATCAAGGATGTACGGCAACAAATCAGGAATCAGATCAATAAGCAATAATGATATAGAATAAATAGCGATAAATAGCGATAAATAGCGATAACAGTGATAACATGGCGCAAATAAATTAAAATATATAAAATATAAATATATTAAGATAGAATATAACATAACCGTATGGAAGCAAACCATAAATACATTAAAACAGTCTCAGTATTTGTACCATCATAAGTCAGAATAAACTAAATCATAAATAAACTAAATCATAACAATCACCTTAATTCAATTCAATTCAGGATGAATAAACAATGACAGCATGAAAGAATGAACGACTGATCAATGAAATAATCAATTAAAGGTATTAAAGAAGAATGATAAATAATAAGGTAAGTAATAAGGCATAAGGTATAAAGAGAGGTGTAACCACCATGATGTAAATAATGTAATGAAATGTAATGTAATATAATGCAAAACAAAATGAAATATACTAAATAGAATACAAAATGCAAGAAGTGAATTCAATAAAATATAACCGTAAATAATTAACTGCAATACCATATTTCCTCACCAAATAGGTTATAAGTTAAATCATACATGGTAAATGATAAATGATGAATGATCATGTAAATGCAGATGCAAATAGAACTAGTTATTAAATGACATGTAAAATAAAATAACTAAAGCGACAAATAAATCAAATCAAATATAAACTGCGTAGTTTAATAGACATTATACCAAGAAATAAATAATGAATAAGTAAATAATAAATAAGGGTATTTAATGAGATTATAACAAGACCATGCACAATCAAAGCATTCGAATGGACTAAACCATTCATCATCATAGAAAGAGCAAACTAAAGTAAATAAAATAAAATAATCATATTAACTGACTTTAATTGATCAGAATGACTGAGTAAATGAATAAATGAATAATGAATGAATAGTGAATGAATGAATGAATACTGAATGCGAGTGAAACGACTAAAGATATTAACAAATTGAGAAAATACAGAAAATGCAAAGTGTGTAACGCGTGACAAACATAACCGACATAATGTGATATAATGTAGAATAATGTAAAATAAAATAAAATAGAATAAATTAAAATAAATACAACAAGTGAATTATATTCCAATTAAATATAATCGTAAACATTATTGGCTCCGTCACCACTACTTAATAAATTATAGATTATAAATAATAAATTGTAAGTGATTATGTCCACACAAATGCGAATAGAAGTGGAAATTGACAACCGAATGATGTATAAAGATAGTAAATAAAAGCGACAAATAAATAAATCAAATGTAAGCTGCGTGATTCAATTAAACGCCATACTACTGTATAATATAAGAATAATAAGTCAGACAAGGTCCTCAAATGATATTTAAAATGATAAACTGATAACAGAAACCACGCACCATAAAAGCATTTGAATAGACAAAACCACTTGTCAGCATAGAGGAAAGAATAAAATTAGAGTAAAACAAATCAAATCCTTTGACTATAATCAAAATGAATAAGCAATGAATAAAGAATGAATGAATAAATGAATAAATTATAAATGCAAGCACAACAGTTATAAAGATTAAGAAAATAAAGAAAATAAGGAAAATGGGAATAAGAAGATAAAGTGTAATGTTGTAACCAAACATAACCAACACAATGCACTGTCATGTAAAATAAAATAAATAGAATAAACACCATAAAATGAATTAAATCGATTAAATTCCACTGGAACATGACAGCACGATTATTGGCTCCATCACCATTACTTTATAAATTATAGATTATAAATTGTAAGTGATTATGTCCACACAAATGCGAATAGTGGAAATTAACAACCGAGTAATGTATAAAGATAATAAATAAAAGCGACACATAAAAACCAAATGTAAGGTGCGTGGTTCAATCAAACACCATACTACTGTATAGTATAAGAATAATAAGTCAAAGCAAGGTATTTAAAATGATATTTAAAAGATAAATCTATAACAGAAACCACGCACCATCAATACATTTGAATAGACAAAATCACTCGTCAGCACAGAGGAAGAATAACATTAGAATAAAATAAAATAAATCAAATACTTTAACTTTAATCAAAATGAATAAGCAATGAATAAAGAATGAATGAATAAATAGATAAATAGATAAATGAATAAATAATGAACGAATAATGAATGAATGCGAGCACAACAGTTGTAGAAATTAAGAAATTGAGAAAATAAAGAAAATAGAGAAAATGAAAATGAAAATGTAAGGTGTAATGCTGTAATGTAGTAACCAAACATAACCAACACAATGCACTGTCATATAAATTAAAATAAAATAAAATAAACACAATAAATTGAATTAAACTTCACTGAAACATGACAGCACGATTATTGGCTCCATCACCACAACCCTACAAATTATAGATTATAAATTGTAAGTGATTATGTCCATACAAATGCGAATGGGAAGTAGAAATTCATAACCGAATGATTTATATAGATAATAAGTAAAAGCGACAAATAAATCAAATCAAATGTAAAGTGCGTGGTTCAATTAAACACCATACTACTGCATAATATAAGAATAATAAGCCAAAGCTAGATATAAAATGATATTTAAAAATAAACTAACAAAAACCACGCACCATCAATGCATTTGAATAGACAAAATCACTTGTCAACACAAAGGAAGGAATAAAAATTAGAATAAAATAAATCAAATCCTTTAACTTTAAACAAAATGAATAAGCAATGAGTAAAGAATTAATGAATAAATGAATGAATAATGAATGCGAGTACAACAGTTGTAGAAATTAAGAAATTGAGAAAATTGAGAAAGCAAAGAAAATAAAGAAAATAAAGAAAATGAATGAAAATGAAAATGTAAAGTGTTGTGTTGTAACCAAACATAACCAACACAATGCACTGTCATATAAAATAAATAGAATAAACACAATAAAATGAATTAAATTACAGAGAAACATGACAGCATGATTATCGGCTCCATCACCACTACCTTATAAATTATAGATTACAAATTATAAATTGTAAGTGATTGTAAGTGATTACGTCAATACAGATGCAAGTATAAAGTAGAAATTCATAACCGAATGATGTACAGTAAAACTTGGATATATGCAACAAACATTGGGACCCAAGCGTTGCATATATCCAGTCGAGGTGTCGAATCTCGGGTTACACGCGACGAGCAGCCAAGCGTGAACGTAGAAAAGGACAGACAGTGGTGGAAAGAGAGAGGTCCGATGATCAAAGGAAAGAGCCGAAACGTATCGGTGTGACTAATACTAATTCAACTATAAAAACTTTTTTATTTTTGACTTTTTTTACTGAAACTTTTACTAACGCATTGGTGAAATTTTTCTGATTAAAATGATACCGAACACGATATACAGTAAAGACTCGATAAGTGTTCGAAAGGATCTATCCGTTAAGTGTTCGCGGTTTATCCCCACCACTGGGGGGGTTCCCCCTCGGAGCGAGCCCGGGAGCAATATGACACGGCGCGGCTTTCCTTTGAAGATCTGTGTCGCATTTGTATCGATGAGACAACATTAATGCATCGATGAAATTTTTTTACTTTGCCTTTTTTTTTAATAACAATTCTATTAACATATTGGTGAGATTTTCCTGATTAAAATGAGACCAAATACGATATTGTTAGAATAATTTTAACTAATCTGAACAATAATAAAATAATTTACTTTATGTGAATCCTCACTTTATATACTAAATTAACGGCGAATGAATAGCAGCAATGATTAGGTAATTTTTTGTAAAAATGAATAATTTTAATCAGAAAAATTTCATGTATTAATAACATTTTTATTTACAAACCATAATTTATAAATAAAAAAATGTTATTGCATTAGTATTCTTTCATGAATATGTAGGCATTTAATTTTTAACCCTTATGTCAGCTCCGAATCCATGTCTCTTTCTACGTTGACGTCGCGCCGGCGAAATACAAAGAGTTACAGAATCGATTCTTCTGTTCGCTAAATGTTCCTCAGTGATCTCGAAAAGTGATCACTTATAGGAACCAGGACTCGCTTTTCGAACACTTAACGTGTAGAAGACTGTCCCGTTCGAGAAAACCGGTTTTATTCGCTTCAACTACACGATAAGTGTTCGCCTGCGGCACATTTAAGGGAAAGATGCTTACACTCTTTATATTTTGCCGACGTCGACCAACACAGAAAGACAGCGAGAAAAGACGAACATTTACAAGCCTAATCATCATAACCAATTGTCATAACAATATCGTGTTTGGTCTCATTTTAATCAGGAAAATCTCACCAATATGTTGGTGAAAGTTTAATTTAAAAAAAATGAAAAATAAAAAAGTTTGTTTGTTGCATTAGTATTGTGTCACCGATATGTAGGCATTTAATTTTTTACGACCACCTCGACTCTCAGTCCCTCTTTCTTCTTTATTAGACTGTCTCTTTCTATGTTCGTCGACGTCGGCAAAATACAAACGGTTAGCAGAATCGAATCTTCTGTTCGCTAAATGTTCCTCTCCGGTCCCAAATTCTGAACACTTATCGAGTCTTTACTGTAGTTTGAATTATAATTACTTCCTAAAATTGATGTTAAAAGTTCGCGAAAAGCAAAGGAGGATTGGAAATGAAAACCGGTTGCGGCGTCGACTCGGGTTTCAAACGTTGCATATATCCAAGCGAGGTGTCGATTCTGGGCATTTAAACGTTGCATATATCCAAGCGAGGTGTCGATTCTGGGCATTTAAACGTTGCAAATATCCAAGCGAGGTGTCGATTCTGGGCATTTAATGTTGCATATATCCAAGCGAGGTGTCGATTCTGCGTCCGTACAAATCGTTTGTACCGTACCGCGTTACCTATTCTACGTTCGTACAAATCGTTTGTACCGTGCCGCGTTACCTATTCTACGTTCGTACACAACATGCGACGTGTTGCATGTTGCATGTTGCGTGTTTCATGTATCTTTGGTGTACGGCCTGCCTTATACATATGTAGCCAAATCATATCGTGTTTGGTATCATTTTAATCAGAAAAATCTCACATATGCATTAGTAAAAGTTTCATTAAGAAAAAGTTAAAAATAAAAAAGTTTTATCGTTCAATTAGTATTAGTCACACCGATATTACGGTCGGATCATATTACACGGTTTCCTCGCCGAGCGGCTCGGTTCGGCTTAGGGGGATCCCCCCAAGTGGAAGGGATAGCGATGTTGCATATATCCAGACAAACTTTTGTTGCATATATCCAGGTTTTACTGTATAAGAATAATAAATAATAAATAAAGCAACAAATAAATCAAATCAAATGTAAGGTATGTGGTTCAATTAAACACCAAACTACTGTATGGTATAAGAATAAATAAATCAATAAATAAGATATCTAAAATGATATTTAGAATGATACCTAAATGATAAACTAATAACAGAAACCACGCACCATCAAAGCATTGAATAAACAAAATCACTACACTTATCAGAACTGAGGAAAGAAAATAAAAGTCAAATCCATTACTTTACTTTAATCAATCAAAATGGATAACAAGGAATAAATAATAAATAATAAATAATGAATGATGAATGAATGAATGAATGCGAGCATAACAGTTATATAAATTAAGTAATTAAGAAAAGAATGAAAATGAGAATGAAAATGTAATGAAAAGAATAAAAGAATAAAAGGAAGGAAAGGAAAGAAATCAAATTAAAGAAGAGAAATTAAGGAATGAATTAAAAATAGCAAAGCCAACTCGCCCAACAAATAAACTACACATATCAACAATCACACATCGCACAACACCATGAAAACAAATACACTGGAACAAAGCTGAAACAAAACTAAAACATCACTGGAACAAACAAACAAAACAAAACTGAAACTGAAAACAGAAGGAAATTAAAAGAAAACACATAATGAATGAATCACATAACCCAAATTGTCCAATTTATTCATTTAAAAACATTGCACTGCTGCATCGTCGCGAATAAGGAAAATTAAATAAAATAACACAGAATGTTAAGAAAAGCATGGAATTGAATATAAATCGCGAAATAGAGATAAAATTCAACGAAACGAATAACTGAACACGTCGACATGTAAACCGTGTAAACCATAAGACACGGCGTACCATTAACAATGAAACAGTGAGAAAGGTAATTAAGCTGAGAATACGATAATGAGTGAAATTAAACGAAACTAATAAATCAATGTCAGAATGACAGAATAGCCTACGTAAACTATTAAACTCGCGATAAAAGTGCAAAACCGATGCACATAGCAACCAAAATAAAATAAATAAAATAAATAAATACGGTGCCGCACCGTAAATGCCATGAAATAGTATGAAATATGAAATATGAATATGAATAGATGGTAAAATAAAATAAAATAAAATAAAATGAAATGAGATGAATTGAAATAAAATAAAATAAACAAACTAAACTACGATAGATGATAAAACATGAAATATGAAATAAAATATAAGGTGAATTACGAAATATGAAATATGAAATACGAATATGAAATAAATCAGACGACGAGATAGCAAATATAAATAAATTGAACAACTAAACAATTAAACAATTAAATCACCCCACGAGACGTAAATTGTGCAGATTCATTAAACACGTTACATAATTATACCGTTGCGAATAATAAATAATAAATAAAATGTCAATGAGACAGAATAGAAAAAGAAATAGAAATACGATGATAAAAAGAAAATAATCAGTATAACACTAGTTGCATAAATTATCAAGGCACATCACACCGCCGTACCGTAGTAAATAAAATAAAATAAAATAGATGAAACAAATAACCCAGAATAACACAGAATATGACAAAGACAAAATAGTATGAATATAAATATATAAATGTAAACGGCGAAGTAAAGGTAGAAATAAATAAAAATGTAAAACACTAAAAACACTAAAAACCATGAAAAATAAAGCGAAACATCAATAAATTATGTAAGCACGCCAAAATGAAAATAATGAAGATAATAAAATACAATGAATGAATAAAGAAAAGGAAACGAAACGAAATATACCGCGAACAAACACCGGAATCGAATAATCAAATAATAATCGAAAAACGACCGTGTTAAGTAAATAATAATTAAATAAACTTTAAATAGCACGGCGGAATAACGCGCCACTCAAACACACACAACCAGATAGTAATAATCAAAGGTAAATTAATATATTAACAATAGAAATAGAAATAATGATAAATAATGATAAAATATCGAAAATTTAGAAAAATATCAAAAAATATCGATGAACTTTCACATAAATCACCTAATAAACCGTCGCAATAAACGTAAAACAAAATGAATAAAACACAATAAAAGAATAAACTAATACGTCACCGAACCGTTGACCTAATTTCACATCGTCTGTCCTCTTCTATCCAAGGCCCTGGCCGCGCGTGCAGCCGTCTGTCCTTCTTCAACTACGGCGGCCATCTTGAAAACCTGTCAGTTCTTGCACGCACTTCTTTAACCAAATTAATCACAAAATCGCTCAAAAAACGCGGAATTACACTACGAAACGTTCATAATTAATTAGAATTATCCTTACATAATGTCAAATGTTTATAATTAGTACCACGAACACCGGAAACACGACATCGAAATGCCGCGTAGCACGCACACCACGTTTTATTGATTATTATTGATTATTACTCCGCACGGATCCAGTGCAGGAACTCACCGAAACAACCGTGTCCGGTGAGCACCTGTGTGGTCCTAAACGTGAGCCTTCCGTGGCCGCGGTCCCTCCATTTCTTGAGCACTGGAAGGATCGCCCCGGCCACGCGCTGGGCGGTGGCGCCGCTCTCGACGAGCTCGCGTCGCCACCGATCCGGGGCTCTCTGCCGGGCCTGGCGCCTAATCCTAGCAACAGCTTCGGTCATCTCTTCTGGCGGGATCCCGTCCAGACGAAGGGCTCGCACACGCCAGAAGTCTTTGGCGTCACCCTCCGCCTGGAACTTGAAGGGGACAACCCCCGCCAGGGTCATCGCCCCATCGTAGCGGACCGTGCGGTAACCTCTGATTACCCTGATGGCTATCCTCCTCTCAGCCCGGCGCAGCAGTTGCTGGCTGCGCCGGGAACCCATCAGAGCGTTCGCCCATACGGGCGCACCATAGAGGGCCATGCTCCGCACGATCCCCACGTAGAGACGGCGAACCTTCTCGTTGGGCCCCCCGCTATTGGGCAGTAGACGGGCAACCGCGTTGCTTGCCCTGTCTAGTCTAGGGGCCAGACGACCGAAGTGCTCCTCGAAGCGCCAGTGGCTGTCCAGGTGGAGGCCCAAGTACCTGTGGCCCTTCCCCACCTGGACGTCGACTCCACTCACATGGACCACCGGCTGGGGCGGTGGCGCAACCCCACGTCGAGGCGAGTAAAACCACATGGCCTCGGTTTTGTGGGGAGCTAGCTGAAGCCCCAGCCGCCGGATCCCCGCGGCAACGGCAGCGACGCCCTATCGGCGAGGCGGCTAGTCTTTTTCCACCCCCGAACGACGGCCAACACGTGCGTATCATCTGCGAAGCAAGTGAGGCTCACACCGGTCGGGAGCTGGACCCTCAAGACCGGGTCGTACCCCAGGTCCCAAAGTGTGGGACCTTTCGCAGAACCCTAGGGTACGCCACAGTCCACGTCCCTCTCGTGCATCTGGCCATACCGGCCCCTGTACACAATCTTCCTGTCCCGGAGGTAGTCGCCGACTATCCTCCACATGTATGGGGGCGCCTTGTGGCGTATCAGCGACCCCCTTATCGTCCCGTGAGGCAGGGTGTTGAATACGTTGACGATGTCTAGACTAACGCCTAACGCCACCCTGCCCCGGGACGTGGCCGAGTCGCAGCGGGAGCGCATCGACTGGATTGCGTCGATAGCGCTGCGCCCCCGCCTGAAGCCATATTGCGACTCGGCCAAGTCGGGCCCCACCTGGGACAGGTGCTGGACGGGGCGGGATACCAGAATCCGCTCGAACAACTTCCCCACCTCGTCCAACAGCACGATGTGCCGGTAGGCCGAGGGTCTGTCGGCGGGTCGCCCATCCTTCCTGATGAGGACTAGCCGCCCCGTCTTCCACTGTTCTGGGAAGACTCCACCCTTAATGCAGGCGCTGAAGAGGCGTCTCAATCTCGGACCGATGACGCGTAGAGCCTTCACACAGGCACGGTCGGGGACGCCATCGGGGCCCGGAGCAGTGTTTCTGGCCCCCATCCGTTTAATCGCCCCGGCCAGCTCCTCCTCCGTGACCCCCAGTTCGTCGGACCAATCCACCTCCTCGCGGTCCGGCTCGGGGCGGGTGTGTTCCCTCTCTCGTGGGATCAAAGTGTCGACTACCCGTCCCGAAAACTGGGGGTCGAGGCTCTCCGTGACCGGGGGGGCCCAGGGCTTAAGCTGGCCCATCACCATTTTGTATGGACGCCCCCATGGGTCCTTCTGGAGAGAGCCTAGGAGCTCGTCCCATGCCCGTGATTTAGACTCCATGATGGCTGCCTGTAGGGTAGTCTCCAAAACTCGGTACTGCCTGTACAGATCCTCCTCCCTCGCTGGGTCGCGGACTGTCCTTCGTCTGCGGGCCCTTTGCCACTGGCGACGGGCTGCGAAACAATCTCGTCTCAGATCACCAATTTCGCCCGTCCACCAGTAGGCGGCCTGCCTGGGGAGGTTCTTGGCCCGGGGCATGGCGGCGTCGCACACCGCCTTCACGGCTCCCCGGAACCATTCTACCTCCTCCCCAATGTCCGCGACCGGCCCGGCAAGTGCTGGCAGCGAGGCCAGAGCGAGGACTGCAGCCATCAGCACTTCCTCGTCCATTCTCTTCTGCGCCCAACGTAGCGGTGGTGGTACACAGGGGCGGCGTGCGGTGGTGGTAAGGTCGAGGCGGAGGTATAGATGGTCACTAAGTGTGACCGCCTCTTCCACCACCCTTCATCTCTGCACCATACACGCGGCCAGGGGAGTAGCGAAAGACAGATCGACTATAGACTCCCCCTGGGCACGCACGCAGGTGCTAACGGACCCCACATTGAGCAGGTGGAGTCCTAGCCCCGCCGCCCAATTTACGACCGCCCTGCCTCTCGCGTCTGTCCTCGGGGAGCCCCAAATTGACGCATGGGCATTAATGTCCCCGAAGACTAGCACTGGCCGGGGGGACCAACGGGAGACAAAGTCCTTCACCCGGCCCAGGTACCGTTCGTATTGCACGAGAGACCATCTGGTCGGGGCATAGAGCCCCACCACCGCTATTTCACCCCACAGCACGTCGACGAACCCCCGGCCCCGTTCCAGTGGGGCGGGGTGTGGGGGTACTGCGGTGCCAATAATCGCCACGGAGCCGTCCTCGTCCCCGAACCAATCTGGTCTGTCGAGGGCTCGGTACGGCTCCGCGGCCACCACCAACCCAGCCTTCCTCTCGGCCAGGGTTTGGAACAACATGTCCTGAGCCCTGGCCGAGTGGTTCAAGTTGGCCTGAAGTATAGGGCCCTTGGGCTCCATACCTAGGCTTTACGAGCCGCCTCCGCGGCATTTTTACTCGCCGACTTGGCAGGGGGATTTTTCTTGCCCCCCTTCTACGACTCCGCAGGCGTGGTCCTTGATGCCTGTTCCTTGGGGGCTGTTCCTGCCCCTTCAACGGCACTCTTCTTCTTCCTCTGGGAGGAGGAGGGGGCACAACCTTTTGCCCCCATCGATGCGCCGCGGGCCGCCCCAGGTCCGCACAGAGGTGGCACCGCGGGGTGGCGCTACACTTGATGGCCACGTGGCCCGACTCTCCGCACGCATAGCAGCGGTCGGACCTATCAGCTTCGCAGGTGCATCGCTGCCTAACATGCCCTCTTTTCAGGCAACGATAGCACTGCAATGGCCGCGGTGGTAGCGCCTGTATTCTGGCCGAGGACCACCCGAGCAGAACCCTCCCAGAGGCGGATAACTTTTTGAGTGCGGCTAGAGGGCATCTCGCCCAGAGAGTCCCAATCCTTTGGGGGAGGTGCGAATGTTCCCCATTTTAATTTCTTCAGCGGAGCAACCCCCCGCCGCGGCCAATGCGGCCGCCACCTCCGCCGGTCTCGACAACTCGGTCACCCTAACCTCGTCCATTATTATGGGGCGGGCAACCCTCACCTCGGTGCCACTGAACACCTGGCGGAGTCGGTCAGCCATCTTGGCAGCTTTCTCCGTCCTGTCCCCCCCAGGTAACTCGAGGACCAAGCCACCGTTCCGAGCTCTTCTGGGCATCAGCGCCGTGATGCCCAGCTCCTCCAACTTGACCCGCTCCCGGGCCATGAGCATGGCCTCGGCGTATGAGACCTTAGCCTCAGCAGCTAGGTTGATGGTGGTCGCCGCAGTAGGAGGAGGGCGGGGGGCCTTCTGCCTGGCAGGTTGGGCCCCTTGCCCCTTATCCGACGGTGCCGCCCCTCTCTTCTGCCCCTTCTGGGCAACCACCTTGGAGCTCAGGGAGGGAGGGGCCTTGGCCGCTGCCGCCTTCTTCTCTGCAGCTTTAGCGCGGCGGCCGACCACCTTCACCCAGGTCCCATCCGCCGTCCTCCGATGTTCTTCGACAATCCGGGCCATTCTAGCCTCCACAAATGATGCCGGTTGATCGGGTGCTGAGGAGAGCCCCGGCAACGGCTCCGTGGCAGGCACGGCCCTATTCCGCACCCGCCTCTCAGCTTCCTTCCTCGATGCAGTGGGGATGGTCGCAGCCGCAGCTCCCCCCTTAACATGCTCCGCCCTCTTAGGCGGGGGCTGGACGGCGGCAATAGCGGCTTTGAACTCCGCCCGGAGCCCCGATAGGCCCTTTTCGAGGAGAGCCGCAAATCCCCTCATTAGGTCGGGCTCGAGGCCACCAACCTTCCCCTCCTCTTTTCCAGGTGCAGCAGCTGGGATTGGGACTTGCACCACGGGACATTCAGGCGGGCAAGACGGTAAGTCGAAAGCTACGAATGCGTCCTTCCTCCTTTTCCCGCCCGCCTCGTCGCCAGACAACGGCGAGCCGTGCCTCGCCGACCTTTTGGGTGGGCCGGGGCCTTCAGGCGCCGGCACCTCTGTGGCAGCGACCCTGCATGTAATGTCTGCCAGGCTATTTTGCAGGATGTTGATTTGGGCCTCCTGGGCAGCCACTTGTTCCTCCCGCAGCTTCAGCTGTTCGCGAAGCTCCTTCACCTCTTTATCGGCCCTGGCAGGTGCAACCCTGATTCCCGCGTCCGTGTGGATGGCCTTAAGGTAGCGGGAGGCCATCCTCCGCTTACGAACAAATGTCCCTTTCAGCCCCTTGGAGATGCCCGCGACCTTGTCGACGTCGCGACAGAACTCCAAGGACTGCGCAATAAGGTCGAGCGTGGGGACTTGACTTCCTCCACCAGATCCTCAGGGTCCGAGACGGACCTGCTACCCAGACTCGGTTCTACAGGGTCCTCGTTAGGATCGAGCACCCTCCTACCCTCCAGCAGGTCAAGTTCCCGGCGCTGGACATCCAGGACTCTCTGCTTAGCCGCCGCGAGCCACACGTACTGGCCCGTGGTCGGCTGGCGACTCCTCTTGCTCGTGCGCCGTGCCTCCAGAGATACTGCCGAGGAGAGTGACTCGTCCGAGTCCAAGTCCACCTCTCTCTCTCTGGATGCGGGGGCATCAGAGGCTGCCGGGGAAACTCCGGCCCCTCCTCGTACCGGTCTCAGGGGAGGCCACTCCACATCCGCCCTAGTTAATCGGACGGATAGGCGGCGCGTATCCGTTACCCTGCTAGTGCTGGGCTGCGCCATATCCTCGGCGCCTGTTTCCCGTCTCGCGTCCTGTTGAACAGCTACTGTCGTCATCGGTACGTGCCGTCCAGTGTTTGTTGTTGTTGTTGGCGTTTTTAGTTTCAAGTCATCCATAGTGTTCCCACGAGTGGGTCGGTCTGTGGGTCCACCCGGGCAGAGCCGCCTTACCCGGGTAAGGGTAATACTCCCGGAGGGTCGCCAGATACCCCGGGGTTGGCCGCTAGAGACTGATGCACCCATCAGCCACCCCTGGCGCTGACTCCAGGGGCGCCCTCATCACCGCGTACCGCAGCTTGGGGCTAGAGATTTTTTATAGCGGTTGTCATCCTCACGGGGCGGCCAATGAAGGCAAGCCCCCCGTTCCAGCGAAACGTGACCACTGGGTTACGGTGTAATTGCTTGGGCACTCCGGGTTCGCTACCCGCACCTGACCGCCACGCAGCCTGGCCCCTGGAGAACTGAACGACGCTGCAGCCATCTTTTCGCCTCTCCGACCCAGGCCTTACCGGCAAGGGAGGCCCTGCCGCGATCCGTAGATCCCACCAGCATCGCCCCGGGTCATCTGCGAGGCTACTTCGACAGCAGCAAACGCTCACCTTTCAGTCGCGTTGTACGACAGGCAGGGGTTACCGTGTCTGTATTCTATCCCCCAGTCACAGGGGAGGTTTTGGTGGGTTTTCCTTCCCTTGGTGTTTGGTCCGCGGGAGCTATTTTATTTCACTCCTACCCTCCATGCACTCCGAAAAGTGCATGGCGAGCATTCCCCTATCCGCCACCTGGGTACGCGCCACGTCGGGGTATCACCTCCCCGCCCAACCAGTACACTTGGCCAGGTCCGTGGGTCCCCCTGAAACCTTCTTCTTTTTTTTTGGTTCAGTTGGAAGAGGAAATGCGTCTGCGCACGCGCGAGTTGGTTCCCCTTATCGTCTATTCGGCTAGAGGGAACCCGGGCAGTTTGGGACTCATGTCCGCCCTGAAGGGGCAGCCTGGCGCCCGTGAGGTGAGGGCAAACCCAAAGAGGCAACGCCAGAAGGGGGCAACCTGGCAACCCAACCCTTAAGGGTTGAGTTTAGCCCAAGCATAGGCCACAGCCCTGAAGGGGCGACCTAGACGGGCAGCCCAGAGTGGGCACTCCCGAGGCTGGACATACTACCCACTAAAGCCTCTCCCCTAACGTGGGCCGCCGGCACCTTTTCACTCGTTAGAATTCATAAAGGAATACCAGCGTATAGCCACAACGACACTTCGGCACTTCAACGCATTTCGCGTTATTGCGGCCGCCCGCAAAAACGCCATGCGCTAGGCACATGGGGCATCTGCGGATCCACGCCGTTGCACCTCCGATCCAGCGGTAGGACATTTTCAACCTTTACGGTAAGGCACAGGATTTTTCTTCTGCCACGACCAGGAACCGAAGTAAGCCCATTCCGAGTGGTCGCGCCTTGTGTTCACCTGCCAGGGCAGGAGCTTGCTCTTCGACACGGCCAGGAACCGGGACATCGTATCTCCACGGCTGACCGTGTCCATCTTCGTCCACCATGGTTGGTTGGTAATGATGATGTGGCTTATCCTAGATGTCATCACGCCCACCTGACCTTCCACGAGGACAGGCCATTTTTCTTCAGCAACGATCGGCACCGGAGCTCCTGCTCAACGTGTGGTCGCGCCATGTGTTCACCTGTTTTAACAGGGCTTGCTCTTCAGCACAGCCAGGGCCCGGGGCGAGTCCTTTCCCCGGTTCACTGTGCCACATCTTGGTAGGCTGCAATCCTCGATGACCTGTCCCATACATACTTTACACACACACACACACACGCTCATGACAAGCATAGCGCTTCGAGTAGCGCTTCGAATGCCCCAAATATGCAACCATGAATAATGAATAAATAATGAGTAAAGAATAAATAAATAAATAACTGAATAAATGAATGAGTGAATCAATAAATAAATAATGAATAATGAATAGGAATTAATAAGCACATGAAGCCCATGAATAGAATAGAGGAGCCCAAACATTCAATAACAGCTGTCATAATAAGCATACTAAACATACTCAACATACTAAAACTGGTTAAATCAAATCACAAATACAACGGGAAATAAATATATATACATGCATCTAATGCATCTAATGCAATAGAGCAGTTAATGAATAGTTAACAGTAAAAGAAACAGTAAGCAATATGAGAACGTGAGAAACTGTGAAGTAAACATAAGTAGTGTTGCACGCAAGCAGGCAAGCGAGCATATGTGAACTGGACACAAGCAAATGACCAACAAAACATCCAAAACCTAAAACGTCAAACATACATACATACAGCCGAGCAGTCAAATAGCAGAAGAGGAATATTTAACATTCAACACTAGCGCACAATATAATCACATAAAATTAAACTCAAGATCAACCATAAATTTGAGATGAAATAAACCAAGGATGTGAACCGTAAAGTAAAATACAGTCGCCAGACAGATAGCAAATAGCAAGCCAGCCATGAGAGAAGAGAAGCAAACATAACATAACATAGAATGCTACTAATTATTATCAGAGGTAAAGGTAAATAAGGTACAGTATAAAATATAGAATATAGGGTATAACCAGAAAGAAAGCTGGGAAGAAAATAAATAGGTGAGCGTAATGTAATACTAATAATTGAAACCATTTATTGAAACTATTAAGTTACTTAAATTTACTTGCAGGAACATTTACGCGACCACAATCTCAACGTGGTTGGCAAGCGAACATGATGGAGTACAATCAATGATCAAATGAAGGCAATAAAAAACAATTAGAAATTATTGCGAGCAAATCATCAATAAAGATAAGTAGCAACATATACCTCATAATGAGAATAATAGGAAGAGACAGAACTGTTAACATCAGAAATTAACCATAGTATTAAATGTAAAATATAAAATAATGCTAGTCTATTTGCAGGAAGCCCTAACTTCAGCCAATGGAAGTGGAGGTAGAGTGTAATTAACGGATAACAGGACAAGAGAATACCCATCTGATATAATATGGGGAGCACATGAGACCTAAATCGGAATAAACCATAAAGCAGATCAAACAATTCAAATAGTTATAAATTGAGTAGATTAGATTGTTACTGGATTATAATACCGCTCCGATAAGTATGGTATTAATATTAATACTGATACAGGTAAGTCGATGCAATACAGCGCGTGGTGAAAACTAATCAATAATAAACGCCACATACAACCATATTACTACTAAATTATAATATAAAGGTACAAGAAAACTAAACTACACTACAATAGATCAAAATTACTATGAACATATGTGTATATATAATATGTAACGAAAACACTCCAAATATAATCAATTTAATAAGTATACCGATGTAGATAATTAATTAAACTCCTCATACCATAGTCAGTTTAAATGATGCAGTTCCATTAAACCCCCTTTAATACCGATTAATAGAAAGTTATATAGGTGCTAAACCAAGCCAGACACTCCTATAAGAAAGTCATATGAGATCCACGGTCAAGAAATTTAAAGAATTTAAGGAACCATAACGCATATATGTACTGTACGCGTCCACTAAGTTGAGACTCCTACTGATTGGTCGGAGCTAGATGGGCCAGACTAAGACACTCACACTTATACAGTTGACCCACACGCATTCTCGCTATTCGCTCTCTAGGTTACAACTACTAGTAGAAACTACTACTACTACTACTAGACGAGGGTTCGAGGTGTGGAGTAGGGGGAGCGTTTCACACCTCGAATCTCAACTTAGTAGACGCTTACAATATGTACAGAAAACCATATAGACATTGTACCATGCAGGACGGACTACCGCAGCGTATACCTCCCTGAGCACCAGCCGTATTAACCAATACTGAACTAACACTTTCCAAATCAGAATCAAAATCAGAATCAGAATTGTAATTAAGAAAGGGTAATTAATGTACAAAAGATTGCATAAAGTACAGTAAGTATTCAAAATACACAGATTTATAACTGTCACAGCTGCACTAGAATTGAATTAAACATAGTATGCAAAACATTATCCTGAGGGGGGGTACGAAGAGCTACAAAAGAGCAGTGAATAATATTATAGGAACATGGCACGTAAAACGTAACACTCAATTGAAGAAGAAGTCACTGAAACATGTCAAGTGACCAAGAATAAAAATAAGAAAAGAATAAGGATAGTGAATAGTGAACGGCGAACAATAAACCAATGTCGTTACACGTCATTCATATCTAAATTGCTAAAGGATATATAATACATCTTATAGTCTACAATTAATTGACAATGCCCGGGAGTCCAAACAACCCCCGAAAGCTTAGAAACAACGCATGATACTACAAGAGGAACTAAGGAGCTAAGAACTAAGAAACAACCACAATCAGAATCAAACCCACCCTTAAAATATGCAAAGGGATTATAAACGCAATATACGCATATGATATAAACTCATTAATCCATCCAATCCAGATAGACTCTTCTAAATTCCATAATACAAGACCCATTAAACTAAGTCACATAAATATAACCGCAAATATAATCGTATATATAATCATCACAGATATAACCATAGCTATAATCACAGCTGGTAAAATAAAGCAGACACATATTAATAATCTGTATCAAGTAATTTAATTCAATGCAATTCGATATGCCATATGGTCACAGATTGAACGCAGGCTGAACGCAATTTAACGTAGATTGAACGTAGCTTGGATGTAATAACATTAATAACATAAATAAAATAATACAATATGATCATGGTATAATACAATACAATAACAATACTATAATACAATATTATAACATAATACAATATAACATAATATAATATAACATAATATAATATAACATAATACAGCATATAATATATGATATATAATAGTAAGTAATATAAATGCACCGAATGCATAAAATGCACAAAACGGAGCTAATGATACCATTAACAAATACACTGCAATTAAACTACAATACAATACCTCCGAGCGTAGCACATTAGTACGCGAACTGTCACAGCAATCACATCTGCACGAATAAATACAAAATTTAAATTAGAAAATTCAAAATTCAATAATTTCAAAGAATTCAATTCAATTAATTAATTAATTCAGTTCAATTGATTTTGTACTGGGGCCGGGATGGGCTGATGCACGAGAGGGACGTGGACTGTGGCGTACCCCAGGGTTCTGCGAAAGGTCCCACACTTTGGGACCTGGGGTACGACCCGGTCTTGCGGGTCGAGCTCCCGACCGGTGTGAGCCTCACGTGCTTCGCAGATGATACGCACGAGCAGCTGCACGAAGCCGTCAGAAGGCTCGGGGCCAAGAACATCGCCCCGGGCTTGGAAGGCATCCCCGGCCGCGCCTTGGTTATCGCGCCCGGCGTCCTAGGTCCGAGGCTGTGCCGCCTCTTGAGCGCCGCTTTGGAGCAGGGGGTGTTCTCCTCGATTTGAAAGGAAGGGCGGCTGGTCCTCCTCCGAAAGGACGGACGGCCCGCAGATTCTCCCTCTGCGTCCCGGTCCATTGTGCTGTTGGACGAGGTGGGAAAGCTCTTCGAGCGTGTCATCGCAAACCGCCTCGTCCACCACCTGTCGAGCGTTGGCCCCGATCTAGCCGACATCCAGTTCAGGTTTTGCGAGGGTCGCAGCACCATCGACGCTATCCAACGGGTGAGCACCCTCGCCGAGTCGGCCACGTCCCGGGGTGGGGTGGTGCTGGGTGTCTCCTTGGACGTTACAAACGCGTTCAACGCCCTGCCCCGTGGCACGATACGGGGGGCGCTGGTTCACCACAACGTCCCCCCGTATCTGCAGAGGATCATCGGGGCCTTCCTGGATGGCAGGTGGATACTGTACACGCGCCGGGACGGTACGCTGCACTGGAGAGAGGTCGACCGCGGAGTGCCCCAGGGGTCCAAACTGGGCCCGCCCTTATGGAACGTGGGGTACAACGCGGCGCGGCGGGCGAACCTCCCGCCCGGGGTGTGGGCCACGGTATTCGCAGATGACTACTACCTGCTGGCCACCGGGCGGGACTGGTGGAGGATCTGCCGTCGTGCCGAAGTGGGGGTCGCCATCGTGTGAAGAGCGATCCGGGGGCTGGGTCTGGCGCTGGTTCCTCACAAGACCGAGGCCATGTGGTTCTTCGAGCCTCGGCGTGGGGTAGCCCCTCCGGCCCAGCTCTGGCTCGAGGTCGGCGGGTGCTGAATCGTGATCGGCCGGGGTCTTCGATACCTCGGCCTGTATCTCGACAGCCACTGGCGGTTCGATGTTCACTTCAACCGCCTGGCTCCCCGATTGGAACAGGTGGCGACCAATCTTGGCCGCCTGTTGCCCAACCTCGGGGGCCGGGAGTGAGGGTTCGCCGCCTGTACGTGGGAATCATCCGGCCCATAGCCCTAACCGGGGCTCCGACATGGGCCGGCGATCTGGCGGTCAGCAGGCACAGCTGCACTCTGCTGCGCCGGGTAGAGCGCCGGCTGGCCATCAGGATCGTGCGGGGCTACTGCACGATCCCCTACGAGGGGGCGATCCTGGCGGGTCTCATCCCACTCCGGTACCAGGCGGAGGTCGAACCCAGTACATACTGGTATTAGCGAGCCCTCCGCCAGGCCGGGGAAGACCCGCCGGGGCCGACGATCGAGGAACATCAGAGCGAGGCACGACTGGTCGCGGCGGAAAGGTGGCAGAGATTCCTAGCAGAGGGGGCTGCCGCCGGAAGCCGCGCCGTCGGGGCGGTCCTGCTGATGATATCGGAGTGGCGGGACCGCGACCACGGCGGCCTGTCGTTCCGGGTCACGCAAGTGCTCTCCGGACACGGGGTGTTCGGGGAGTTCCTGTGCCGGAGGAACAGGGAATGGACCCTCACTGTTGGCTCTGCGGGGCGGCGCGGGACACCGCACAACACACACTGGCGGAGTGCCCGGTGTTTGCGGTGGCCCGCCACGCCCTGACGGAAGAAATAGGGGCGGATCTCTCGCCGGCAGGCGTCGGGACACAGATGCTTGCCGGCGAGACAGAATGGAGGGCCGTGACCACCTTCTGCGAGGAGGTCATGGCCTTAATGAGAGGTCCGGGCGGGATCGTGAAAGGTACGATCCCGCTCGGTGAGGTCGCGGACGTGGGACGCGACGACGTCGCCAGGATCGGCCGCCGTAAGGGGCGTGGGGGGTGGGGCGATGGCGGCTTTCGCTGTTTGCCCCCCCGGCGCGACGGATGCGGGACGGGGTAGTGTAGCGGGAGATCCTGGGGAGATTTTACGGGGGGTGTTTCTTGTGGGGGTGGGAGGGGTAGCGGTGTACCCTCCCGCCCCGGACGAAATGAGCCCGGACCCCGGTCGGACTCGGGGGCGTGCGAGTGGGGAACCCGCTCTCAATCGGGGACCCGTCTCCGTCCGCCTCGGGGGTGCTGGGTGACTCCGGGCGGAGAGTGGCGATTTCCCTCCCACGTTGGGAGTGGCGCTGGCCCCCGCAGGGGGGGGGGTGCAGCGGAGCCGAGGGAGTCCCCCTGGAGTGTGGCCGGCCACGGCTCACCGCAGCCCACAGGGGGACGACTAGGCGGGCCACAGGCGCCCTGTTTGGGCGTCATTGCACGCGGACCCAGGGTGTAGCCGGCGGAGCGAAGTGCTGCGCCTGATCTTCCTCGGCGGCGGGCGGGGGGTTGCTCCGCCCCGTAGCCTGTGAGGAGATCGCGGCGCGGGGACTGCAGGCGGTGCGGGCTGTGGGGCCCGGCCGCCATTGCACGCAGTTCCCCCGCGATGGAGCCGGCACCGGGTGCGACCCCTGGTGCCGGCTGGGGGAGTTGTTACATCACCGGTGAGGTGCGCCTTCAGCGCACGGCGGTGGAGGCTCCGGAGTTATAGTAATCAGGTCCCGGAGCCTCTGCCACACGCCAGAGGAGGTCGCCGTGGCGTTTCAGTCAGTAGGAATCTGACACTCCCCCGCTGCCCTCCCCCATGGCCGCGGGGGGTCTATTGCAAGATATCCCTACGAAAAAAAAGAAGGTTAGGTTAGGTTAGGTTAGGTTGGAGACTTGTGCTGGCTGCCGAGCTGGTCGGACGTGTCGTTCGAGGGTCGCGTTGCCTGCCAGGCATTTGGCGCTGCGGGGTTGCATCGTTCTTTGTTTCATTGATTTTTCTTGATTTTCTACAACTTCTTCGGTTTTTCTTCGGTTTTGCAACATCAGTAATTCCTATGAATTCGCTACCTCTGCGGCCCTTGCTGTGCTTCGCGGCGCCTCATGACTGTGTGGATACTAAGTGCTAGGTTATCTTCTTTGGTGCATGTGTGTGCGCGTTCATTTTGTGTCTCCCGGTAATCTGTGCGGCTCTATAAGTGTTACGGAAGTGTACCAGTGATACGAGCTCGCTTCACTAATGTTTTACTGCAAGCGTGCTTTGCGGTTCTATTTCGAGATATATCGAGATATTTAAAAGTTCCGAAGCCGCACCAACATTATAAGGACGAAGAAACACTGTGGGCCCTTTGTTTGAGGTAACACTGCACTATTCTAAGCTGTATTCACTATTCCGAGCTGTAAATGCCACTTCCAGCGTAGCTGTGCAGAAGAAGAACAAGAAGAAGAAGAAATATCTCGGAATATGTGCGTGACGCCCCTTTCCTTGAGGTGAATCTGCAAATATCTCGGAAACGGTGCGAGATATGGCAAAATCGTTACAGACCTTTTTATCCGACTTCGAAAAGGAGGAGGATACTCTATTCGATGAGTATATATTTTTTGTTCTGGCTTTGTTCACCGATTACGCCGAGCCGGATGGACCAATCGGAACGAAACCTTTTGCATCTTGTAGGATATGTCTTCCGATTGGTCCCGTTAAAAAAACATTTTGCGCTTTTTCTTTCCGAACGCTTTTTATTGCAAAAAAACGTGCTGTTTCATGTACGTGCGGTGTACGTTCGCCGATTACTCCGAGGCGGATGGACCAATCGGAATGAAACTTTTTGCCTCTTGTACAGTACAACTCCCCATTGGTCCCGTGAAAAAAATATTTTGCATTTTTTTATTCCTAACGACTTTTTTTTCTAAATGTACGTTCGCTGATTACTACGAGACGGATGGACCGATCGGAATGAAATCTTTTGCGTCTTGTAGGATGTTTTCCCATTGGTCCCGTTATAAAAACATTTCGCATTTATTTATTCCGAACGGTTTTCATTATTGCAAAACAAAAACGGGAAGTTTCTAATCTCAACATAGAATGACCTCAATGATCCTTTAATATATTGTCGGGGGCATGATTCTGAACAACTTTTTCATTATGCATAATTAACGGAAACCTTTAGTTTTCGAGATATTCGTGAAAACCTATTGTTATTTTTTCTACCTCTGTTCGCCGATTATTCCGAGACGGATGGACCAATTGGAACGAAACATTTTGCATCTTCTAAAGTATGTCTCCCGATTGATCCCGTTATAAAAATATTTCGCATTTTTTTATTCCGAACGGTTTTTATTGCAATTGGTTGCTAATAAATATAATAAAAAATAATAAAAAGGCTTGGCTTTCTTCTTCACGTATCGGAAGCTGGCAGCCGATTTTGACTGTTTCTTTGCAAAAGTAACTGTCGTAATCTTTGCATTTCTGCGAGTGCTCTCTCATCATGAGGTTTAACAAGGACTTTGTTTGGTGCTAAATCAGATAAAACTAGATCAGCTAAGCTTTTAACACGACTAAGTGCAACGTAAATTTGGCCTTTTGCAAAATTCTTTTTGCCAAGATCAATTACTGCTTTGTTTAATGTAGTCCCTTGTAATTTGTGCACCGTTACTGCCCAACTTAGAATAAGTGGTAACATTCTGCGCTCGACGTCTCCATAACCTTTCGTCGATTGAAACGTTGCTACAACTGGAGACATTGGAATGCAACCGTCGGTATCTTTGAATCTATTTCCAATCGACTCGTCGTCAAATTTTATAAGTACTGAGTCTGGCAACTCTCCCTGTTCCAGTTGATCTCTTCGAAGTGCCGGCCATGTAAATTTCTTTACTATTCCCATTGCGCCGTTTATCAAACCATCAGAAATTGATATATTTCGTCGCAACATGATTCGAGATCCTTCAGTTAACGTTATTGTATGTAATAGTCCGCCACAATTATTAACATTTACAAGTATGACATTTGCTGGCGGCCTTTTTCCATATGTAGCTGCCTCACGGGACTCGTCTATTGAATCAATGATGTACATTCGATGTGATTTTGCTAATTCATCAGTCATTTTTGAATTATATTCATCCACTAATTTTATCGTTGGGAATATTCTTAGTGCTGCACCATCCTCGAACTCTCCGGTTAGGGGAATTCTTCTTCGTTCGCAATAAATCGATAAACTCAACGTCATCTCTTTGTCGCATATTAATGGTCAGTTCGCAGAATGAAAATTGGTGCCATAAATTAATTTCTGCAGTACACCAATGTGGCTGTACAAAACACCAGTGTCCTTTTACTGATGGCAACTGCATGATATCGCCAAAGAGAAGTACATTTACGCCACCAAATAGTTTATCATTTGTTTTGAATTCTTGCAATCTTATATGAATTATTCGTAAATTCTCATAGGACACCATTGATATCTCGTCGATAATCAACCACTTTGTATGACGCCACTTTCGTCTCTCCTGTTCGAGCCTTTGTCCTGTCAGTCGTCGATAGGTCATTGCAGTACCTTTTTCAATAGGTAACGAGAACAAGGAATGCAAAGTTTTTCCGAATATTTGACGGGCGGCGACGCCAGTCAAAGAAGCTACTTCAATGAAAGATGGTTTTATCATCGTATCAATTGTAGGATTATAGCAGCGTTTAACATGTTCAACAAGTAATTTTAAAATAAATGACTTACCGCTACCAGCTCCTCCGGTAATAAAAAGCAACATTTGTTCGGTATTTTCATCATCATCATTCTGTTTAATATCCTTCTCAATTACTTCGGAAACTGATTTCAATAAGTCTTTCTGTTGAATATTCAGACTTCGAATGCTATTAAGGAATACGTCTTCGGGCATTGCACGTGTTTCTTCTTGCTGTTGATCTTCATATAAATCACCTTGAACATAATATACTGTTTCGTCGGCATGAATTCTGACTGGTTCTCCTAAATGTTCATTATTAGTTTCTTCTTCGTGTACAACATTCAAAGCAACAGCCTGGGTGAGCGCCGCTTCAATAATTTGCTCTGCCTGAGTAAATTGTTCGACGGTTGCGTTACCCAACATAGGTTTCAACTCGTTGCCGTCGAAGAAAACATTGTTCCGAGGATTCGTTTTCGGACATAAGTGTACTTTCATCACGAAATGGAATGTGACACACTATTAAGTTATAGAAATATCCTTCCCTATCACTGTTTAAGGTATAATATCGGTGGCGAAGTACAGCTGGTTTTTTTCTTATTCGCATTCGGGTATTGTCCTTCAATTTTATAAACCTCGATCTCGATATTTCTTCATCGTCATTTCTAAGTTCTGCGTCTCCATCCTCTTCTGTCCACAATCCACTTGAAACTGTTTCATATCGGACAGCAAATTCAGCTAAGCTTAAATCCTCTAGATTGTCTGGTCTCTTTACGTAACGATCGAATATGATATTGAAAAATGATGTTTCATTTTCTACGAATCGGAGAATTCTATATCTCTGTTCAGGCCGACAGCTGTTTATAAATACAGCTTTGCTCGAGCTCATTTTAAGGGGCAGATGGCATAACCGATATGCACATTCTATAGCACAAACCATACGTTGAGATAGAATTGTCATAGATACCAAAAATAGTTGATCGCGGACGGTGCCGCTCCGGCGTTTCGCTCGTAAAATGGCTTCTTTAATAATATTTCCTGTGTCCTGCGGCTCGCATTTATTTGCGTATTTAGCAATATAATATGCGACAGCTGTAACATTTCCGCATGGTTGGATATCCATGTTTGCTTCCCAAAGCTTTAAAAGAGTTGGGTTGTAATTGTTCACCATGGTTTCATTTCCTGTTCTCTTAAGTACGCAGAAACGTCCATTGTTCGCAAGTGTGTCATCTGGACCTAAGCACATCGTTCTTTCACTTATCGGTCTGGTGAATCCAAAACGACAACAACGATTATTACGATCTTTGTAACATGTAGCAGAATGTTTATGAATTTGGACTTTTTGAACTATGTCCCTCATACCTTGATTTTCTGCCTCCAATGAACAAGATACAACTTTCTCAATAACGTTGCGGCCCTCGTTGGTAAGGAAATCAGGTACGTTTGCACACCAAAGAAGCATGTGCAAATGTGGACTTCCCCTGTTTTGAAATTCTATTCTATGCCAAAAATCGATAACAACGTCACCTAGGCAATCTGAGTTTCTCAAATATTGCATTAACGCGTTCACGCGCAGCGTGAATTGTCTTGCGATAACTACCGGGTATCTCTGAACCAACTTTAGTCGATCTGCAAAAGTTAGGTTTTCGATTTCGGTAATTGGGCGACCATCGGCTAGTAGTAATGCTTTCAACATATCTGGCCAGTTCAGATCATTGCAAGAGAACGTAGCAAACCATGTGGGCGGTCCAAGACTTCGGACCATGGCGATTAATTCCGAACAGCAGCGTTTCCAGTATGATGCTGATCCTCTTATGTTTCTCATCGTGAGATGTATATTATCTACTAATCCCTGTGGAGTATGCTCCCCTTGGCGCATTTTACATGATACTGAAATGCTAGCTTTTGCGCGGTAGTATTCAACAACAGATAATGCGAAGAACAAATAATCTGTTCGCTGGAATCGTTTGCACTGCTAAGAATACGAGCTTGGAAGTAATCCAGTGGTGTTATTGGGATGTCACGATGCTCTCCAAATCCATTTTTTCCATCCGGGAACAGGAAGAACCAACACAGTTCTTCCATCCTTCTCTCTCTCTCTAGGTTCAAAGGAGGCGCTGTTTTTCTATGTATATTCGCCAGTTCTATCGGGTCATTGTCTGCGTTATTATTAGTATTACTGACTGAGACGACACTGTCGATGTTGGGAACATCTTCGTCAACCGAACGTAACATGCTTGTTTCGAATATAATTCGTGTTTCGTCGGGTTCTGTTCGACGGGTCCCAACTGACAGATGTTGCATTCTTTCCACCAGTGGAGATCTATTTCTTCCGGATACAATTGTTATAGGTGTTAATGAATAGATATTTAATACATTGCTGTTGCCATCTTTCGCATACAAATTACGACGCAAGGTGGCCTGTAAAACATCAATAGTAGTAAATTTCATACAGCATGAGGCGCCCCGTAATGGTGCTTTATATCCTTTTGGACCTCTTGCATGGGAATCAAACAACCAATAGCAGGTGGTCTCCGACTGGTTGTTGCATGATACGGCTACTGATGTATAATTTGCAGTAAGAATTCCGTACATATACTGTTGAAAAAACCTAATCAAACCATTTTTTAAATTTGGAAATCCTTCATCACCGTTATCAACATCAATATGACCATTTACAGCAATTTCATACCCAATGTTAATATTGACTCTGTTGTTATTAAATGATATGAGTGGCAATAATTCGATAACGGCTAAATAGTCGACATTGACTTCTCTGGGGTCAGGATTACTTCGCGCTTCAATGCAATCACGGTAATATTTATCTCCTACTAAAAGTACATAATCAACATCACTAGTACACCACGTACTAGGGTCGAGCAAATGAAACGCAACACAAGCAACTGCAGCTATGCCAGTACATTGCTTACCGCGAGATTCAATACTGAACCGATCGCTAGCTTGATGGCACGAGCCTCGTAAAATAGCTACATTCTGTCCAACATTCGTAAATCTACTGATTGATTCATTATTCCCTTCTGCAACTTCCTTTCCGTTTCTTACAATACAAGGCTCTTCAACGACATCAACTATTTCCGAAATGTTATTGGTAATATTAGAAAAACATGGTCGTACATCTTTGTATAAAGCATTATTTTGTAATAGCCATTGTAAAGCTACACGAAGTTTGCCAACGTCTATATCAAATTGTTTTTGTCGCTCCAAATTTTCGAGGCTTTCCACTACAATCATTATACCGGTTTCGTTCAATCCAAGTGGAAGTTGCTCGGCTACTTCGAACACATCGCGGGCAAATAGGACTACCTGACCTTTGCACCAATCCTGACTGAAGCGATTCTGAATTTTCATGATTTTAAGAAACGGTACTATTCTGCACAACATTTGTTTTTCGATTTCCGATAAATCTGTTATCTCCATAGGTACAGGCATGAGTTCCATTTTATTCCAGGATGCCTGTGATGGAACTTTATGTTTTTTAAGATGATTTAGGCAACCAGAACATGTTGTTATCTTCTCTGATTCTAATAGATTTGCAGGAATTAGACTAGAGAAAGGCTGCGTGTGTAAAGCATAACGTTGCTGCGGATATAAAGTCTTGTGACACACTGCACACGGTACATTAGCAAAAATATTAATAGCCGATTTAAAGTAGTCTTCCTGAAGGAGACGTTCATTTCTCCGTTTCTTAGCTAGTTTACGCATATTTCTTAAACGTGTATTCCTCGATTCGCCACGTTCACTTAGTAGTACTTTCCGCATACGATTTCTCACAACCATTAGACGTTGCGAACGTTCCTCATTGGATTCGTTCGCTAAACGGTTGCGGATTAATCCGATACGACGTGATCGTTCCGCAGGAGATTCGTTCGCTAAACGTCTGTGGATTAATCGGAAACGGCGTGATCGTTCCGCGGCAGATTCGTTCGCCAAACGCCTGCGGATTAATGCGAAACGACGTAATCGTTCCTCCGCAGATTCGTTCGCTAAACGTCTATGGATTAATGCGAAACGGCGTGATCGTTCCGCGGCAGATTCGTTCGCTAAACGCCTGCGGATTAATGCGAAACGGCGTGATCGTTCCTCCGCAGATTCGTTCGCTAAACGCCTGCTGGTTAATGCGAAACGGCATTATCTTTCATACGCAGATTCGTTCGCTAATCGCCTGCGGATTAATTCGATACGACGTGATCGTTCCTCCGCAGATTCGTTTTTTAAACGCCTGCGGATTAATTCGATACGACGTGATCGTTCCTCCGCAGATTCGTTTTTTAAACGATTAGAAATTCTGCTTAGCCGACGTTCTCTTTCGTCAATCGTTTCGCGCGATAGTTTCGAACTAGCGTATTTTCGTTTTGCAGACAATCGCGAACGGCGATCGTCAATAGTTTCTTCACGCCGTGCCTTTGCGTTTCTTTCACGTTCTTTAGAGAGACGTAATTGCGTGGCTTCGTTAGATTCATTCGGACGATACTTCCTCATACGGGATGCATTTTTTGTAGGCCTACCCATTGCTCCAAGCAGACGCGGTTGGTTTATTTTTATTTTACAAACAATTATTGGTCGCTCCAAGCAGACACGGTTGTTTTATTTTTACAAACAATTATTGGTCGCTCTAAGCAGACGCGGTTGGTTTGTTTTTTATTATTATTATTAAAAACAATTGTTGGTCGCTCCAAGCAGACGCGGTTGGTTTGTTTTTACAAATAATTATTGGTCGCTCCAAGCAGACGCGGTTCGTTTGTTTTTTATTACAAACAATTATTGGTCGCTCCAAGTAGACGCGGTTGTTTTATTTAAAAAAAAAACAATTATTGGTCGCTCCACGCAGACGCGGTTGGTTTGTTTTTACAAACAATTATTGGTCGCTCCACGCAGACGCGGTTGGTTTGTTTTTACAAACAATTATTGGTCGCTCCAAGCAGACGCGGTTGTTTTATTTTTAAAAACAATTATTGGTCGCTCCACGCAGACGCGGTTGATTTGTTTTTTATTATTATTACAAACAGTGATTTGGTCGCTCCAAGCAGATGCGGTTGGTTTTGAATTTTATAAAAAATATAATAAAATAATAGAAGTTAAAACGACTACCTTTGCAGCACTTTTCAAAATATTCAATTAATTATAACAGTAGGTATCAATCAATTGAACACCTAACGTTGCCAGGTTTTCGTTTCAACTGACTACGCGATCTGTCTATGGGCTGTAGCTATGTATGTTTATATTGTGAGGACGATCGCAATAATAGGAAAACTTATAGTAGAATTCCGTTACATTGTGCGATAAGTGGAAAATAAATCAATGCAATATACGTACAAAGCTCACGGCAATGTTAAATGGATCTAATATAACATAAATTTACAAATACTTGCAATGTAATTAAAATTTGCATTACTTAATATTCATTTACATTTCCACGCGTCTTTTTATGCATCTTGGCACTGATTCGTATATTCATATCGTTATGATTTTATATCTCACGTTCTCTTATTTGCTTCACGAAGCTCATTTTTTTGTTTACTTCGAACTGATTAATATTCAACTTTTTTACCACAGTCAGATTGTAAAAGTACATCGCGACAGATTGCGTTGGATCGAAAAAAACGTATTTCGACAGGTTGTATACTGAGTGTAATAAAACAGTGTTCGGTTACCGTTTGAAACAGATTACCTCATTCAAAATTCGACCAAATGACTTGTGGTTTTTTGTAAAGTTATACACATTCATTTACTAAGATATGTGCTTTTGTCGTTTTAAAAAATTGGAATTTGTTGAAATCGTGAAAGAAAATAGTAGAAATCAATTTTTTCACAATTTCAACTGTTACGTCCCGACTAAGAAAAATTCCATTGTCTTCAATTTCAAAATTACGAAAGCGTCAGCAATCAGGAAGTTGGTTCATTGACTGACCTCCTTGGAGTCACCAGCGTCAACAAATTCTCTCTTCTTCTCGAAACGCTGCGTCAATAATATGTAGCAATGATAGACATTCCAACAGGTCAATATACTACTGAACTCTTTCCTCCAAACCATGCGAAATCAGCATTTTCGACTCTAATAAAAACCCGATTACGGACAATACAGACACAGTCGGCCATACAGTCGCGAGGTGCGCGGTCTCTCTGTCCGAGGAACGTTTAGTATTGCGAAATACGTCGAGCAGAGTTTCGTGAAAATCAACTGTCACACGAAAAGACTCAGTTCACTCGTTAAATAAAGACTCAAGTTTTCGAACCATCTACAATTAAAAACCCTTAGTGTAAGGCCATAGTTTCACTCAACAAGAACATTGTCCAACATCCGTACGTCGAGAGGAAGAGAGAGAGAAGGGAGCAATTCATCAAATTAACCGTTTACCGTTTCTGTACATCTAAACATCCGGTGAGTCCAATCAAGATCAGGATTCTCTGTCCTCAGCAATTAAAGGAATCATAATATCTTTTGAATACGCGTTATATTTTCATACTTGTGTACCAATCAGATTTTTGTAACAATTCATTCTTTTATCAGAATATATATAGTTATTTATTCAAAATTTGATCATAATTTAATGCGTACTTTTCCAAACCTTGTATCCAGCGAGCGAAAGGCTTGTATAAGTCTAGACCAAATCCGAATCCTATATTATCTTTCCTTCATAAAGAAGGTGTTTAAGCGTTGCGTTGGAACATAACATACCGCAGAGTAGTCACCTACCACTACGCCTGCTCCGCACGTAACACAACAAATTGTAAATTTTTTAAACGACAAAAGCACGTATCAGAATAAATAAACTTGTACCTTCTCATTAAAAAAAACCTCCAGTTATTTGGTCCAATTTTAAATGAGGTATGTATTCTGTTTTAAACGTTCACTAGACACTTTTTATTTATTACACTTACTGTACTTATACTTTCTACATTTCATGGCTACATTAAGAGGGTATGAATATTTCTATCATTGACTATACGCCGTTTGGTTTTTGCGCATTTGTGGCGAATAGAATATTTACGAATATTTACGTTCAATATAAACTACTACGCACATACCAACAGGAATGTAAACATAGAGAATAATTTGTGCGATCCTGGAATGTGCCCCACCAACGGTCTCCCTTTGGAAGTCAGAGATTCCTGCTCAGTTTCATACGATCTGTGATTCGAACAAGGGGTAAGTACGAAACGAGCAATATTTCATTTTTGTCTACGTTGTATATAATAATCTATATTAATATTTCTTAATGGCTGGTGGTACGGTTTATTTACTTGGTGTATTATTATAGTTACTTTGAACAAAACTATTTTTATTACATCAAAGAATAACTTATTATTTTCATTATTTAACTTTAGATTTTGAATTGTTAACAAATTTTTATTATTATTACAATTATTATAATAAATAAAAAAGTAATACAAATATGTTAACAAATATGAATAGATATTTCCTTTTTTTTATTATCATTATCAATAAAACCCTTCATTTCTATTTAACATGTTCATATTCAATATTGCTTTCTAACGGTTGAATGTGCGCTGAATATGAATGTAGGAACCATTTATTGCTATTAGAAACGTTGTTCGGGTGTTAAACAACGAACGAAATTAAATGGGGGAACAAACGAATAATTTTATTAATTTATACTGGTCGACAGTAAACTTGATATGAAATCGCACATGCAGATAATTAGAATTTCTTCGACAACTTGAATTTAAAAATAATTAGAATTTCTTCTACAACTTCAATTAAAAAAAAAAATTAATATTTGGGTACTGCTACATTTCGAATGTCATTTTTATCATTTTTATCGATGTTTAAACATACGTAGTTGATAATGTTTTATTATATATTTCGCAATTGAAATAATGAAAAATTTTAGTCACTGGTGAAAAATAGTTTCCGGATTCGTATTCAGTGAATATAATAATAAAAGTATACAAGAAGTACATATTGAATGTTAGTTATCCTGATACACTTTAAAAAGTATAGAGGTGTTTCGATATACACGGTCTTGTCGCCGTTCGTGTTACTTTCGTTCTATACAACTACATACTAACTTCTATAAACACTATGTCACTGTAATCGATAACATTCCACCGCTGGTCATTAATTAATATTAATGTAACTGTTATTACTTATACCTTTTTTTTGCAAATATCACATCTATATATTTCTGTTTCAGAATAATAACCCCGAAATAATAAAAAAAATAATAAAAAGAATCAAAAGATGGGCCAATCAGAGAACAATTGTAAGTATCATTTCAACTTTAATAATGGCAAATTGTTCGAGAATCCGCTCAGCCATGATGGCGCTCACGGTCGATCGATTTATCGATCGGGAGTTGCCCATCTAGGAGGAGTTGCCCGTGAGGAGGGGTCTTCTCGCCGGCTCGCGCGCAACGCCGCCATTATCATTGATCATCGATCAACGTACGCACCACGTGCTCACTAGTTCACGTCTCACAAGTTTGCTCAAGTGCGACTCACCAGTGAATGAAGATCAAGACCGCTCAAAAACGACCTCAGGAATCAGCAGCTATCGTGCAAAGCCGCAGGATTGCGAAAGGTACCGATCATTTACAATAAATTCATTGAACACGTGAGCCGCCAACCACGTGTCGATCACGCACGAGATCACGGGCACCATCACAGCAGTGGGCCGAATTAATAGAATTAACGGGGCTTGCAAGCTCGCTGCTTGCAAATTGTAAGAGCATTGCTCATGTAACACCACGCAGGTGACAGAGAAATTCAATAATCGATGTGTTTCAATCTATGTAAAATCATGCTTCACGACGAATCATTGTAATTGAAACTCATTCAGACGGTTCATTTTCTCACGTGGAAAATTCAAAGCGGATCATCGCAACGATCACACATTTGTATTGTTTGCTCACACTAATTGCCAGATCAGCATGTTCATTTCATTTTAGAATTGACTCAAAGAAATCAATTTGTGAAACCCGAACCAGTAAGTGTAAAATTCCTTCCCAGCGCAATCCATCCAGGATTTCCATCATTCCTGAACACAAATAAAGAGTACAAGAAAAAATTAAAAGAAGCTGTGCAAAATGTATATAGTGCATAATTCAGAAACATGCCTGCAGTATATATATATATACATTTCTTTTTTTTTTTCTCTATCAGATCAACAAATGTTCAGAGACATTCAGCTGCTGCTGCAGCAGCAGCAAGAACATCATCAGCGTCAGATGCAGCTGCTGCAACAGCAGCTGCAGGAGCAACAGCAACAACAGTTGCAGCAACTGAGGGAGGAGCTCCTCCCTCAGCAACGAGAAGATCTTCGACCGAGTGAGAAGCCCCTCCCTCAGGTGCAAGAGATGGATGTAAAGCAGGATGAGGCGAAGCCACCGCGAAGTATGTATTACAGATTCTTTTTCATACTATGAATTATTGCCTCGTACAGAGGAATACAATATTGCCCTTATCAATATTGCGCCGCCTCCGAGAACTTTGAAATATATTTAGTATCCTATTTAATGATTAAGTAGATTGTATTTATAGCTGTGGAATACAGATATAGATGAAATAGAAATTATTTTATACTTTTTAGTGCATTTTGAAGTCGGATTTTTTTTTTGTTAAAAATTATTTTTTTGTAGGAAATTAAATTTCCTACTATTTATGTTCTATGACATTTTTTGATCAGATGCGTAGTTTTCGAGATATATCGAGTATTTTAAAAGCTCAGAAGCCGCACCAACATTATAAAGATGAAGAAACACTATGGCCCCTTTCTTTGAGGTAACTCTGCACTATTCTAAGCTGTATTCACTATTGCGAGCTGTAAATGCCACTTCCAGCGCAGCTGTACAGAAGGAGAACAAGAAGAAGAAGAAATATCTCGGAATATGTGCGTGACGTCCCTTTCCTTGAGGTAAATCTGCAAATATCTCGGAAACGGTGCGAGCTATGGCAAAATGTTAAGAGACCTTTTTTGTAGGAAATTAAATCTGCTACTATTAATGTTCTACAACATTTTTTGATCAGATGCGTAGTTTTCGAGATATATCGAGATATTTAAAAGTTCCGAAACCGCACAAACATTACAACGATGAAGAAACACTGCGGCCCCTTTCTTTGAGGTAACACTGCACTATTCTAAGCTGTCTTCATTATTCCCAGCTGTAAGTGCCACTTCCAGCGCAGCTGTGCAGAAGAAGAACAAGAAGAAGAAGAAATATCTCCGAATATGTGCGTGACGCCCCTTTCCTTGAGGTAAATCTGCAAACATCTCGGAAACGGTGCGATCTATGACAAAATAGATCTTAGTTCTGTTTCGACCTTCGTACTGTCAACACACTAGCTGGTTGCTCCGCTGTTTGAAAATTAACGGTGTTTGAAACTTTCTCTACACTGACTTAGTATTATCATCTGCGCATTTGTTTAACTAAACGGGCATAAGTGCATCTCGCGAACAAGTGCACCTCGTGAAGGTGCATATGTGCATCACCTGGCGAAAGAATTATCACTATCAAACAGTGCCAGTACAGTGCAAACTAATTTCAATTTTAATATATAATAACGATTTATAATAATACAATGGCTGACAAGTGCACGTGGTGCAAGTCTATAGTGGTTAACCCTGTTAGATGCCTTGACTGTGCGGTCATCTCACCTCCGGGGGTGAAATGTCTTGCCAAATCTGGCCATCCATGGTTCAACGGTCGTCTGATTAATTGCAAATCAACCATACCATCCTCGCCATCTACCGGCACATCGGCTTCATCTACCCCCGGGGCCTCGCGCGCTTCGTCACCCGATGGCGTCCCTGCTCCCATCACCCTGGACGACATCCGTGACCTTTTCAGGATTGAGGTCCAGAACCTCAGACGCGAATACGAGGACGTGGTCAAGAGGGAGGTCAGTTTTCTCAGAGAGGAACCTTACGCCTTCAGAGCGGAAGTGGCCGGTAAAATACAATCTGGCATCACTAATCAGGGCAATAGCACGATGACCAAGCCTGCTGAGGTCACTTATTCTGTTATTGCTGAGCTTGCGGAAAAGGAGAAGAGAGCTAAGAACCTCATCATCCACGGGATCCCCGAGTCACAAACAACTGGCACTCCCGACCAACAATCACAACGAGCCCATGACAATGCGGCCGCTGCTGAAATCTTGACCAAGGTCCACTCCATAGACTACTCCAACATTTCCATCGTCAGGCTTGGGAGGAGTAACCCCACCCACTGCAGGCCACTGAAAATCTTCCTGGCTGACTCTATAGCCGCGAAAAAAGTACTAGCCAACAAGGCCAAATACAATGGCCCACTGTCCATCAAGATTACTGAAGACAAAACACCGGCTGAACAGGCCTACCTTCAAGACTTGCGGCTTCAACTACAATCGCTCCACAACCAAGGGTACGTCGGCAAAACCATCTGCTACGTAAACGGGATTCCCCGTATAGTCGACTCACGCACCAGGCCTCAAGGAAACACGACGACAAAAAACTAGATGTTAACTTAAAGGTCTACTATCAAAATGTTCGCGGGCTTCGAACCAAGCTAAATGAATTACGCACTACTGTTGCTGTCAGCTCTGTAAATTACGATATTATAATTCTTACTGAAACGTGGCTTCAGGACGAGATTCTTTCGAGTGAACTTGGACTGGGAGGTTATACTATTTTTAGATGTGACAGAAGCAATACAACTAGTATGCACCTCCGTGGAGGTGGAGTTCTCATTGCCGTCCGCTCCCATCTTCCTAGTTTCAGATTAACTCCTCCTGTACTACACCTTGAGCACCTCTTCATAAAGATCTCCCCCCCTTCTAGCGCCCATCCCATAATAATTTCTACGGTTTACATGCCCCCCTCCTCTCCCACTTCTTCCTATCTTAGTCACTTTGAAAGTATCTCCTCGATTGTCTCCAGATTCCCTACTGCTATCCTTCTCCTAACTGGGGATTTCAATCTCCCTTTCCTCCCTTGGTCACCCCCTTTGCCAACCTCTTCCTCTCCCCCCACCTATCGCCCCTCTTCCTCTGATCACAGGTCCATCAGCATCTACAACTCTCTTGCAGAACTGATGGATTTCTGTAATATATCTCAACAAAATTTTAACCACAACTACTCTGGCTCACTACTTGATCTCCTTTTCTCAAATATCCCCAACACCCCGGTCCTCACTCCCGACGAATCTCTCCTGCCCACTGACCCATACCATCCCCCGCTCCACCTAACTCTTCATATATCCTTTCTTCCTCCGCCACCTCCCCGACAGGTGATTAAGCGAGATTTTAGACGCGCTGATTTCTTGGGCATGAGATCTTTTCTGGGTAATATTAATTGGGATCTCAACATGACGAACGCGACAGCCGCTGAGGCGACTGATTTTCTATACGCTCAACTAAACCACGCAGTAGAACTCTTTGTACCTACCAGGACAGTTTTCAAAACTCACTTCCCACCTTGGTTCACTCGGGAGCTAATTAAACTTACACGAACTAAAAAATCAGCTCATGCGCTCTACAAGAGGAGTCTCTGCTACTCTGACTACCTACACTTCTGCAAGCTCAGAGCCGAGTGTCGAAAGCTAGCCAGACACAGTCATGAATCTTACATAAACAACTGTGAACTTAGAATTGACCACAATCTTAAGGCCTTCTGGTCGTATGTTAACGCTAATAGAAAAGATAACGTGATACCTAACACAATGACATTTAACGGCTCTGAGTCTGGGAACGGTGCTACTATTTCAGATATGTTTGCTGACTTTTTTGAATCAAACTATACAAATTTTTCAGCTACTCATCATCATCTAAACGAATTGTACTCGTGCGAAAGCGAAATCTTTTCTCTCGACATCAGTCCAGGCGATGTGCTAATTGAAATCAATAAACTCGACATAAACAAGAGCACAGGAAAAGACGCACTCCCTGCGATGGTGTTCAAACAGTGCAACTTCATTTTAGCTAGGCCTCTATCGCTCATCTTCAATCTATCCCTGAAAGCTGGTAGGTTCCCATCACGCTGGAAACTCAGTTTGGTCACTCCTATCTTCAAATCAGGTGATAAATCCAGCATTACTAATTATCGACCCATATCTCTACTGAATACGGCATCAAAGATTTTCGAGGTTATTGTCTGCAAGAAATTAATCAATCTCATTTATCGACACCTTGCTCCAGAACAGCATGGTTTTGTTGTAAGCAGATCCACCACAACCAACCTAGCATGCTATGCTAGCTTCTTATCACGCAGCATGGAGGAATACCTACAGGTTGATGCTATTTACACGGACTTTTCAAAGGCCTTTGATAGGGTCAATCACTTCCTTCTCGTCGACAAATTAGCACGATTAGGCATCTCTGGCACACTTCTTCAATGGTTCTTCAGCTACCTCACCGGACGCAAACAATTAGTGAGATACCACAATTGTCTTTCTAGACCTATCCAAGTCACCTCAGGCGTCCCGCAGGGCTCTCACCTTGATCCACTACTATTCATCATTTTCATAGATGATATTCGTTTCGTACTCAAGGACTGCAGATTTTTATTATTTGCAGATGATCTTAAACTGTTCAGAGTAATAACCAACACCTCTGATTCAGAGCTTCTGCAGGACGACATATATCGCCTCGAATCTTGGTACACTGACAATTTTATGAGCCTCAATACCAATAAATGCTCCTATATCAGATTCTACCGAGGCACAAGGCCTATTCTCTACAATTACACGCTGAACAATACACCTCTCGCCGAAACAACTTGTGTCAAAGATCTTGGCGTATTTTTCGACAACCTACTGAGTTTCGATGAGCACGTCAGACGCATCTCAGCCTCGGCCTCTAAAATGCTTGATTACCTCAAGCGAACCTGTAGCCTCTTTCGCAGGCCCGACACTCTGTGCGGGTTATACAGTGCACTCGTGCTACCAAACCTGGAGTACGCCTCTATCATCTGGGCTCCCAGGTTGCACTCGCAGTGCACTATGCTCGAAAAGGTCCAACACAAATTCCTTAGATTTCTCTCCAGCAGAACTAGCTACCCTATGAGATGGGACCAGCATAATTATTCCCACATAATGAGAAGCTTTGGTTTCATCTCTCTCAATGACAGGCGCACCATATCTGACATTCTATTTATTCAGAACTTACTTACTGGCCGACTTGACTGTCCATCTCTAATTGAACTAATCAACTTCTTCACTCCTTCCAGACCTACTCGATCCATGCATCTCTTTCACCCACCACTATATACATCGAGGTTTGGGCACCATGACACCATAGCCAGGGCTTGCGCTACAGTTAACCGCTATATCTCAATAGTAGACATTTTTCTAGACTCAACAGTTATAACCAGAAATAAGCTTCGAACCCACCTTATGCAAGCATCAGTCTCTCTCTAACACCTCAACTTCAGCGCATACTTTACTCTATATTACACCACGACTTGCCTAGCATTCATCATTACACTGTTTTATATATGTCTTTCTTCCCTTCTTGTCCGTCTTATTTTTCTTCTTCTCTCTACTTTACCAGATTCGCAAAGATCAGCTTAGCGTGCTCGTATAAAACGTCAATGTTTGAACAAATTCATTACAATATGTATTCTGTATAAAGGGCCAACGCCCGTATAAAATAATAATAATAAATAATAAATAAATAAAAATGTTAAGAGACCTTTTCTGTAGGAAACTAAATTTCCTACTATTTATGTTCTATGACATTTTGTGATCAGATGCGTCGTTTTCGAGATATATCGAGATATTTAAAAGTTCCGAAGCCGCACCCACATTATAAGAATGAGGAAACACTGTGGCCCTTTTCTTTGAGGTAACTCTGCACTATTCATAGCTGTATTCACTATTCCCAGCTGTAAATGCCACTTCCAGCGCAGCTGTGCAGAAGAAGAACAAGAAGTAGAAGAAATATCTCGGGATATGTGCGTGACGCCCCATTCCTTGAGGTAAATCTGCAAATATATCGGAAACGGTGCGAGCTATGGCAAAATATTAAGCGACGTTTTTTATAGGAAATTAAATTTCCTACTATTTATGTCCTATGACATTTTTTGATCAGATGCGTAGTTTTCGCGATATATCGAGATATTTAAAAGATCCGAAGCCGCACCAACATTATAAGGATGAGGAAACACTGTGGCCACTTTCTTTGAGGTAACTCTGCACTATTCTAAGCTGTATTCACTATTCCCAGCTGTGAATGCCACTTTCAGCGCAGCTGTGCAGAAGAAGAACAAGATGACGAAGAAATATCTCGGAATATGTGCGTGACGCCCCTTTCCTTGAGGTAAATCTGCAAATATCTCGGAAACGGTGCGAGCTATGGCAAAATGTAAACAGACCTCTTTGCAGGATATTAAATTTCGTACTATCTTTGTTCTATGACATTTTTTGATCAGGTGCGTAGTTATCGGGTCATAGATCATAAATTGACTTCTTCGTACGGATCAATGTACATTTAATAACAATATCATTATTAATATACGTGCATTAAATATGTAATATACATTAAATAACAATATCATTATTACTATAGCTGCATTAGATATGTAATATACATTAAATAACGATATCATTATTACTGTATCTGCATTAGATATGTAATATACATTTAATAACAATATCATTATTACTATTTCTTCATCAGATATAATGTAATATACTGATTCGCTCCTACAGATCAATGTACATTTAATAACAATATCACTATTACTATATCCACAATAGATACAATGTAATATACTGATACCTTCCTACAGATCAATGCACATTTGGTAATAATGTCATTATTACTATATCTGCATTAGATATGTAATATACACTTAACAACAATATCATTATTACTATATCTACATTAGAAATAATGTAATATACTGATTCCTGCATACAGATCTATGTAGATTTAATAACAATATCATTATTACTATATGTGCATTAGATATGTAATATACATTAAATAACAATATCATTATTACTGTATCTGCATTAGATATGTAATATACATTTGTAACGACCCGGAATGGGTACGTCACTGCACCGACTTGTCGGGAGAGCGGTTCCCTTAGAAGGCGACTCGTAATCAATGTGTTAGGGATTATAGGTTCGTGTGGTTTGCGGTTAAGGAGTGAAATCCAAACACCAATGTGCGAGAACTAATGTAAATTTGTTTATTCAAGAATAAGAGGTAAGTGAATATTAAATTGAAATATAATATACAACAAAATCGCTAGTATCACAATAAGTACGGCTAGAAATAGGAATACAATAAGAAATTATAATTCGTCGCCCTAGATTGGGAATACAATAAGAAATATGTAATTAGTAGTTAATATATGTAAATAGAAATTAATGATTAGTAATTAGTAATAAATTGTAATAATTATCGATAATAATTGATAGCGCTGACGCGAACGTGGCTTAGTCTTCTATTACAGTCAATACTCTGCTTAATTTTCATTAATGACTATGGAAACTAAATTCCAGAGGTTTGTGCAAAACTATTGGAATCAAGTTAACCTTTCCTATAGGTCGCAATCGGTTTCTGGTAATACCAGAGCTGTGTTAGACGCAGGCCGTCTCAAGGAGCTCGGCTCCTCGCTAGCTCTTTACACTTGGGTGTTGGCTTAGCGTAACACCTGTATAACACGTTGCGTACCGTGGATAGGAGGTCCACTGATCCGTAGTACTGCACGCCACCAATGGAAGAGAAGGATGAAGCTACTACTCGCGCTCTATTGCTGCCTAAACAGCTCAGCGCAAGCTTTTCTCTACTGTTCAGAGTATTGTCTGTTCCTGACCGTGGTCAGAGAAGATCTGCGTTGAAACCGTCTGGAACGCCTCTATTTATACTCAGATTTTGCTGAGTCGGCACTTTTTTTCCACATAGAGTTTCTTGGGGTAGCTGGGTTTTTCCCCATCACGTGGTGGTCCAGCATCCCCGCTCTAGAATTTCACCCCACCGTATGTTTATTGGGGTTGCGCTGGCGCATGCGCGGTCAGACATCGACAATTTATCGATAAACTGTTTTACCGTCTGACTTATCGACTGAACTTTTATCGACGAATTTAACAAACTCAGTTATCGGCGAAAATGAAAATATTTATTACAAAAATTTTATACACATTAAACTAAATATTAACAATAAAAATTAAATAAAATACTTTGTATGAAATATAAAAATTAGTTATAATAAAGAAATGAAATCAAAAAGATATTGTGTTTGTTATCGGGTCGTTACACACTTAATAACAACATCATTATTACTATATCTACATTAGATATAATGTAATATACTGATACCTTCCTACAGATCTATGTACATTTAATAACAACATCATTATTACTATATCTGCATTAGATATGTAATATATATTTAATAACAGTATCATTATTACTATATCTGCGTTAGATATGTAATATACATTTAATCACAATATGATTCTTAGTATATCTACACTAGATATAATGTAATATACTGATTCGTTACCAGAGATCAGTGTTCATTTAATAACAATATCATAATTACTATATCCACATTAGATATAATGTAATATACTGGCACCTTCCTACAGATCAATGTACATTTAGTAATAATATCATTATTAGTATATCTGCATTCGATATGTAATATACATTTAATAACAATATCATTATTACTATATCTGCATTAGAAATAAAGTAATACACTCATACCTTCCTACAGATCAGTGTACATTTAATAACAATATCATTATTACTATGTCCACATTAGAAATAATGTATTCTCGGCGAGAATTAGAGTTTTCGGAAAAGGCGTGGATTCCGTCTTTTCAAAGACGTGGGCGTCGAAGAGAAGATGAACGACACAGCTTAGCGGTCACTAATTGTGTATAACCTATAATTTTTACACAATGAGTCGTGAATTAAGCATTATAAAAATCCCACTTGTGTTTTAATTTGGGATTACACAATTCACAGACTTCGCGGTGCAAGGCACTGAATTGGGATTAAAAATGCTCTAAACTCGAGTAACGATAAAGCGCTTGGTCGTTGCTGTCGCTTGAAAATCGCTCTCTGAATTGCTTTCGCATTAATGCCGTAACGGTTCGAATTTAGGAGTTTTAATATTGGCGAGCGCTCGGACCGGTGGTTAGACAGCGCAACAGCGATGACTTTTATGTATTTGGTGAAGACGGGATTATCGATCCATGTTACCGACCGAGATATTCGTACGAGTTTGATTTGCGAAATTCGTATACGTACACACGTTATAAAGATGCAGAAACACCGTGGCCCCTTTCTTTCAGGTAACTTTGCACTATTCTGAGCTGTATTCACTATTCTAAGCTGTAAATGCCACTTCCAGCGCAGATGTACAGAAGGAGAACAAGAAGAAGAAGAAATATCTCGGATTATGTGCGTGTCGCCCCTTTCCTTGAGGTAAATCTGCAAATACCTCGGAAACAGTGTGAGCTATGGCAAAATCGTTACAGACCTTTTTTGTAGGAAATTAAATTTCCTACTATCTACGTTCTATGACATTTTTTGATCAGATGCGTAGTTTTGGAGCTATGGGTCCAAAAAACGCAGAATTTCGCTGCGAATCGTTTCCAATTTACGAAAATTATCCTTAAATAATGTCCAATGTTTATAATTAACACCCCGAACACCGGAAACACGACGTCGAAATGCCGCGTAACACGCACATCACGTTTTCGTTATTTAACAATAAATTAACACAATATTTAATCAAAAAACGACACAATAGCACTTCCGAACACATAATAAAAATGATTTTACCAAAAAAGGCGAATAACTAAGCCGCTATCCACCGCGTTGAAAATCTAACCACGGAGCGACCACGAAACACGTCCGCTCTCCTCGACGCGTCGAGCGGGAATCCAACCTTTTTTTTTTTCGTGGGGAAATCTTACATGAGACCGCCCGCCACCCGTGGAGTAGAGCAGCGGGGGAGTGTCAGATTCTTACTGACTAAAACCCCGCGGCGACCTCCTCTGGCGTATGCCAAAGGCTCCGGGACCTGATTACTATAACTCCGGAGCCTCCCCCGCCGTGCGCAGAAAGCGCCCCTCACCGTGGGAGTAACAGCTTCCACAGTCGGCACCAGAGGTCGCACCCGGTGCCGGCTCCCTCGCGGGGGAACTGCATGCAATGGCGGCCGGGTCCCCCAGCCCGTGCCGCCTGCAGTCCCCGCGCATCGATCTCCTCACATGCTACGGGGAGGAGCGACCCGGCTTCCGGTGCCGGCTACACACCGGTTCCGCGTGCAATGGCGCCCACACAGGGCGCCTGCGGCCCGCCGAGTCGTCCCCCTGTGGGCTGCGGTGAGTCCACCCTCCAGGGGGACTCCCTCGGCTACGCTGCACCCCCCTGAGGGGGCCAGCGCCACTCCCAGCGTGGGAGGGAGACGTTACTCTCCGCCCGGAGCCACCGGGCCCCCCAGTGGCGGTCGGAGAGGAGCCCCCGATTGAGAACGGGGTCCCCACCCGCCCGCCCCCGGGTCCGACCGGGGTCCGGGCTCATTTCGTCCGGGGCGGGAGGGTACACCGCGACCCCTCCCACCCCCACAAGAAACACCCCCCGTAAAATCTCCCCAGCAGGCGGGAGGGCACGCGGGCCCTACCGCTACACTACCCTGTCCCGCATCCGCCGCGCCGGGGCGGCAAATAGCGAATGCCGCCATCCCCCCCCCCCCCCCGCACACCTTATGGCGGCGGATCCCTGCGACGTCGTCGCGTCCCACGTCCGCGACCTCTCCGAACGGGATCGTACCTTTCACGATCCCGCTCGGACCTCTCCTTGGGGGCCATGACCTCCTCGCAGAAGGTGGTCACGGCCCTCCATTCTGTCTCACAACGCCTGCCGGCGAGAGATCCTCCCCTATTTCTGCCGTCAGGGCGTGGCGGGCCACCGCAAACACCGGGTACTCCGCCAGCGTGTGCTGTGCGGCGTCCGGCGCCGCCCCGCTGAGCCAACAGTGGGGGGTCCATTCCCTGTTCCTCCGGCACAGGAACTCCCCGAACACCCCGTGTCCGGAGAGCACCTGCGTGAGCCGAAACGACAGGGCGCCGTGGCCGCGTGGCCGCGATCCCGCCGCTCCGATATCATCGGCAGGACCGCCCCGGCGGCGCAGGTTCGGGCGGCAGCCCTCTCTGTTAGGGATCTCTGCCACCTTTCCGCCGCGATCAGTCGGGCCTGGCTCCGGTGTTCCTCGACCGTCGGCCCCGGCGGGTCCTCCCCGGCCTGGCGGAGCGCTCGCGAACACCAGTATGTGCTGGATTCGACCTCCGCCTGGTACCGGAGTGGGATGAGACCCACCAGGACCATCGCCTCCTCGCAGTAGCCCCGCACGATCCTTATGGCCAACCGGCGCTCCACTCGCCGCAGCAGAGTGCAGCTGTGCCTGCTGACCGCCAGGTCGCCGACCAATATCGGAGCCCCGTAAAGGGCTATGAACCGGACGATTCCCACGTATAGGCGGCGAACCCTCACTCCCGGCCCCCCGAGGTTGGGCAACAGGCGGCCAAGATTGGTCGTCACCTGTTCCAACCGGGGATCCAGGCGGTCGAAGTGAACATCGAATCGCCAGTGGCTGTCGAGATACAGACCGAGGTATCGAAGACCCCGGCCGATCACGATCTAGCACCCGTCGACCTCGAACCAGAGCTGGGCCGGAGGGGCTACCCCACGCCGAGGCTCGAAGAACCACATGGCCTCGATCTTGTGAGGAGCCAGAGCCAGACCCAGCGCCCGGATCGCTGTTCGCACGATGGCGACCCCCACCTCGGCACGGCGGCAGGTCCTCAACTAGTCCCGCCCGGTGGCCAGCAGGTAGTAGTCATTTGCGAATACCGTGACCCACACCCCGGGCGGGAGGATCACCCGCCGCGCCGCGTTGTACCCCACGTTCCATAAGGGGGAGCCCAGTTTAGACCCCTGGGGCACTGCGCAGTCGACCGCCCTCCAGTGCAGAGTACCGTCCCGGCCCGTGTACAGTATCCACCTGACATCCAGGAAGGCCCCGATGATCCTCTGCAGATACGGTGGGACGTTGTGGTGACCCAGCGCCCCCGTATCGTCCCATGGGGCAGGGTGTTGAACGCGTTTGTAACGTCCAAGGAAACGCCCAGCGCCACTCCACCGCGGGACGTGGCCGACTCGGCGAAGATGCGCACCCGCTGGATAGCGTCGATGGTGCTGCGACCCTCTGGATGTCGGCCAGATCGGAGCCAACGCTCGACAGGTGGTGGACGAGGCGGTTCGCGATGACACCCTCGAAGAGCTTTCCCACCTCGTCCAATCGCACAATGGACCGGTACGCAGAGGGAGAATCTGCGGGCCGTCCGTCCTGTTTTGAATCTCCGAATTTTCCGTCGAAACGGTCGAGGAATTGAGACGAGCTTCCGAAAAACGCTGCTCGTTGGAGCGTGAAAAAAACTTCGACGCGATCGCGGATCGGTATTTAATCCGTTTTTCGGGGAATCCCTTTAAACGATTCACAGAAGGATCGTAGACGGTTTTAATCCACAACGGAATTCGGTGAAGAAGCGTTTCGTAATAAGCCCGTGTTTACTTTTGTCACAATGCCGACTAAGAGAGAGAGCGAGGATTCCCGGAATCGACATATTTATATCTTTCGCCGTCTCGCCTCGCCCCCCTACAGGTGCCGAGCTACTCCATCCACCCGGGGGAACCTGTGAGGGGAAGGACGAGTGGCGGGGAACCGCGAACCTCGCTCGCCCGTCGGATATGATTTATTTTATAAATGATTAATAATAGATACACACAAATATGTACAGTTAATAGAATAAAATAATTAGTTTTAGTATAATGTAAATTTAAACGACAATAATGTAGAAGAAAATATAATTAATAAACGAGCAAATCTCAAACACGTCCTTTCGGAGGAGGACCAGCCGCCCCTCCTTCCACATCGAGAGGAACACACCCTGCGCCAAAGCGGCGCTGAAGAGGCGGCACAGCCTCGGAACTAGGATGCCGGACGCGATGATCCAGGCGCGGCCGGGGATGCCGTCCGGGCCCGGGGCGGTGTCCTAGGCCCCGAGCCTTCTGACGGCATCGTCCAGCTCCTCCTCTGTGACCCCCAAAGTCGGCGGACCAGGCGACGGGCTCCGCCGGCCATTGCTGGTGGCGCGGGTGCGACGTTCCCCCGGAACGGGGGAAAAGGGTGTCTATTACCCGCGTCAGCAGCTGGGGGTTCAGGCTCTCCGAGACCGGGGGCGCCCATGCGCGGAGCTTGCCCATGACCATCCGGTAAGGGCGCACCCACGGGTCCTCGTCCAGAGAGCATTGGAGCTCCTCCCACTCCAGGGATTTCGTGTCCCTGATGGCCTGCCTTGGGGCTACCACGAAGAACTGGTATGTGCCCCTCAGCAGATCCTCCCTCGCCGGGTCGCGAACTCGAGCTCTTCGGGCGCGCTGTCACTGGCACCGGGCGTGCTGACACTCGGATCAGAGATCCGCAATGTCGCCCGACCACCAGTACACTGCCCTCCGGGGGGGGCAGGCGCGGGGCCCGGGGCATGGCAGTGTCGCGTATTGCGGTCATCGCCTCCTGGAACCACTTGGCCTCCCCCTCAACGTCCACGACCGGCCCGGCCGGAAGAGCTGGCCAGGCCACGGCAAGGGCTGCGGCCATCAGCATGTCCTTGTCCAGCTTCCTCAGCACCCAGCGACGCAGTGGCGGGTCACGCGCCGGCCGGGGGTGGCGGGGAGTGAGTAGCCAAAAGTGATGTATAGATGGTCACTCAGCGTCTCCCTCGCCGCCACCCTCCAATTTTGCACCATGCGCCCGGCCACAGGGGACGCCCAGCCCAGATCCACAATGGATTCCCCCTGAGCCCGAACGCAGGTGCTGGCGGAGCCCCTGTTCAGGAGCAGGAGCTCCGCGCCAGCCGCCCTGAGCAGTACCGCCCCTCCTCTCGCGTCGGTCCTCGGGGACCCCCAGGCTTTGGCCTTGGAGTTGAAATCCCCGAGGACCAACGTCGGCCGGGTGCGGGAGCTAACCACAACGCTCCCCACCCGGTCCAGGAACTCCTCGAACCGCTCCAGGGACCAGCTGGGCGGCGCGTACTCGCCCACCACTGCTGCGCCTCCCGAGTCAACGGCCGCGAAACCCCGCCCCCGTGCTAAGACATCGGCGGGCGGGGGGACGTGCCGACCCGCCAGGACGATGGCGACGGCGCCCGCCGCGTCGCCGAACCAGTTGGGTCGGTCCAGTACGCGGTACGGCTCCGGCACCACCGCAACCTCAATCTGCCACTCGGCCAGGGTTTGTAGCAAAAGGTCCTACGTCCCGGCCGAGTGGTTGATGTTGGCCTGCAGGAAAGGACCCTTAGACCCCATTACGCGCCGGCTCCACCGCTGCCTCCACAGCTGCTGCTGCGTTGCTGGGGCCCGCTACCCAAGTGGGCGATGCAGCCGGGGACTGCTTCGCGCTCGTCTTTTTGGCGGACTTCTTCCTCCCTTTCTTCGGGGAGACCGACGGGCATCCTCTGGTCCCCATCCTGTGCCCCGCGGGCCGCCCTGAATCGGTGCACAGGGGGCATCGCGGCGGGGCCGTACAGCCACTGGCTCGATGGTCCAGATCGTCGCAGTTGAAGCAGCGAACCGAACGATCGACCCCGCAGGGACACCGCTCCTTGACATGTCCAGTCTCCAGGCAGCGGTAGCACTGGAGGGGGCGAGCCGCCAGGGCCTCGACCCGTGCTGAGGACCAGCCAACCCTCAGCCTCCGCGCGTCGACGACCTTGTTGGCTGCGGTGAGGGGGCACCTCACCCAGACCCTCCCCAGGCCACGGGGTGGGGCGCGAATCTCCCCCACCTTGACCTCGTCCACGGTGCAGGCTCCTCCGGCTGCCACCGCCGCTGCTACCTCCTCCTGGGTGACCGAACCGTCCAGCCGGATGAGGCGGATCTCGCCCATCTTGACTGGGCACGCGTTAAGGCTGGGCAGGCCGAGAAGGCGGCTAGCCAGGGCTGCCGCCTTTGCCGCCCTCTCCGTCCCGGCGATCTCCAGGACGGGACCGCCGGTGGCCGCGCGCCTGGGCCGGAGTTCGGTGATGCCGATCTCCGCGAGGTCGACCTCCTGCCTGGCCCTGATCGTGGCCTCACAGCAGGTGGCCTTCGCCCCGGGCGCGACCGTTAGCGTGACCGCCGAGGTTTTGGGGGGGCGGGCGAGGCGGGACTTCTTTGTGGCCTCGTTACTCGCCTTGCCTCCCGCGGTTCACTCCTTTCGAGCGGCCGGGGGATTTGTCGTCCCGGCCGTCGTCCTCCTCCCCGTCTTCTTCGCCGGCGGTGGAGGGGGTCCATCTCCACACCCTTATTCTTCGCCGCCTCTGTCTTCTTGGCTTTGCGGCCTATCACCTTGGACCACGCCTCGGACTCCTGGCGGTGGTCCTCCTGGATTTTTGCCATCCTGTCGGCAACGAACGAGCCGGAAGTGGCCGTAGGGCGGATAGGCGCGCGAGTCCCAGCCGCCCCCGAACCCTTTTTCTGGGCCTGCGGAGTTCCCCCGGATGTCGTGGGATCCCCGCGCTGTTGCCTCTGCCCCTTCCCCTGCCGTCCAGAGGTGGCATCTCTTGGTGGCATCTCTCTTGGTGGCCGAGCCCGCTCCCCGACGAGCTCCCGCCGGAGGTCGGCCGCGCTCCGTGCGACGAGGGCAGCGATGCCATCCATGAGCGCGGCCGTCCCCGACGCCCCGACCCCCCCCTTGGCGGCCGGGGCCTCGTGCTCGGTGGGGTCGTCTACGGCCCGCCCCCCTGCGGTCGCGGCAGGCGACGGTGAACGCACCGGGGTGGGGTCCTCCGTCTCCTCCAACGTGGTAGCCCTACGACAGCTCCTCCTCGGCCGGGCCTCCTGCTCCAGCGGGGACGCCGGCCGCGACGCCTTCCTGGTGTCAGGGGCGGCCGGGGCTTCTACCGCCGGGGGCCTCTCGCGCCGAGCCTCCAGCTCCCGCCGCAGCGTCGCAATCTCCTCCCCTTGTGACGCTATTTTGTCGTCGCGGAGCTGTAATTGGGCCCTGAGCTCCTCCGTTTCGTGGTCGTCGCGGTGCCGCGCGACCCTCAGCCCCAGCTCGTTTACGACAGCCTCCACGTCGCGGGATGCCTCCCTGAAGGCACGGACACACGTGCCCTTCAGGTTTCTGGAGCACCCCGCGACCTTGCCGACCTTTACGGCGCGCGCCACAAGGTCTGGGGAGGGGAGTTCGCGCACCTCCCGCGCAATTTCCTCCGCCTCCCTCAACTTCGGGGCCGCGCCGACGTCCAGTAGCTCCCTAGTTGCCTGGAGCTCCATTTCCTCCCGCTGTAGGCGCACGAATTCTTCTTTCTTCGCGGCAAGGACCACGTCTCCTCATCCCTCGCCGACCTTCCCGTGCCAGGTTCCCTTGCCTGGTTTGTCATCGTTTCGTCCCGTCCTGCGTTCTGTTTTTGGTTTGTAGAATTTTCCATGTTCGTCCCACGAGTAGGTCGGATCCTAGGTCCGCCCAGGCAGAGCCGCCTTACCTGGGTAAGGCAGATACACCCGGGGGGTCGCCAGATACACCGGGGTTGGTCGCTAGCGACTGGTGCACCCACCAGCCACCACTGGTGCTAACTCCAGGGGCACCCTCCTCACCGCGTGCCACAGCTTGGGGCTAGGGATTTTTGAAGAGATTGTCATCCTCGCAGGCCGGCCGGTTAAGGCAAGCGTCCCGTTCCAGCGAAACGTGACCACTGGATTACGGTATAATTGCTAGGGCACTCCGGGTTCGCTACCTGCACCAGACTGCCACGCAGCCTGGCCCCTGGAGAACTCAACGATGCCGCTGCAATCTTCATCGCCTCTCAGCACTGGACCTTACCGGCATGGTAGTACCTTCCAGAGTCCAAAGGCCGTACCCCAAGGACCCCGCCGGCATCGCCCCAAGTCCTCATTGAGGACATTCCAGCGGCAGCGATCGTCCCCCTTTCAGTCGCCTTGTACGACAGGCAGGGGTTACCGAGTCTGTATTCTATCCCCCAGTCACAGGGGAGGTTTTCATGGGCTTTCCTTCCCTTGGTGTCTGGTCCGCGGGAGCTATCGCTCCTACCCTCCATGCGCTCCGAAAAGTGCATGGCGAGCATTCCCCTATCCGCCACGCGCCACGTCGGGGCATCACCTCCCCGCCTATTCTGGATAACCAGGTAGGTACGTGGAGCGGGAATCCAACCTAACCTAACCTTTTTTTTTTTTTACGTGGCGGAAATCTTCGAAAGACGCCCCCAGCCCCCCTGGGAAGGAGCCGAGGGCAGTGCCGGATTTTTACCGGCTAAAACCCCCACGGTGGATTACGCTCTGTGTTGGGGCGGGCCCCGGAACCTCTGACGAACAGCACCGGGGCCCAAACACCCATGGCGCGTTGACGCCGCCTTGCTCGGGGGAGGGTCTAGGTTTGGCCCTCCCCCTACGTGCCAAACTCCGCCGCCATCGAGGGCTACACCCGATGGCGGCACACCTCGGGCCGCGTGCAATGGGGACCGAGGCTCCAGCTCCGGCCCCACCCGGCCCTGCGGCCCCGCATAAGTTTCGTGGGGCCGCGCGATCGGTGTTGGGGGAGTCACCCCCCTCTTCTTCCGGGGGGTGACTGGTGTCCCCTCATAGAACTCCTTTTCAGGGGGAGTGGGTGCTCCCCCCCCTCCTCTTCTCCCCGTTGGGGGCGGTGGGCCTGGTATGTAACATCTCCACGGCCCACCGCCCCATCTCCCTCAGGTGACGCCGTCAGGGGGTCTCCCCCGACGACGCCCCCTCCCTCTTCTGCGGATGGGGTCGGTTCTGTCCCGAGCCCGCTCCGCTTCCTCCTTCAGGGCGATGACCGTCTCGCAGTAATCTGTCACCGCCCTCCACTGATTCTCGCCGGCGAGCATCTCTTTGACAAGTGCTGCCGGCGAGAGATCACCATCAACTTCGCACCGCAGGGCGTGACGGGCCCGCGCAAACGCTGGACAGTGCTCCAGGGTATGTTGCGCGGTGTCCCGCCCCGCCCCACAGTGATGGCATGCTGCCGTTCCCTCCGCCCGGATCCAGTGCAGGAACTCACCGAAACAACCGTGTCCGGTGAGCACCTGTGTGGTCCTAAACGTGAGCCTTCCGTGGCAGCGGTCCCTCCATTCCTTGAGCACTGGAAGGACCGCCCCGGCTACGCGCTGGGCGGTGGCGCCGCTACCGACGAGCTCGCGTCGCCACCAATCCAGGGCTCTCTGCCGGACCTGGCGCCTAATCCTAGCAACAGCTTCGGTCATCTCTTCTGGCGGGATCCCGTCCAGACGAAGGGCACGCAGACGCCTGAAGACTTTGGCGTCACCCTCTGCCTGGGACTTGAAGGGGACGACACCCGCCAGGGCCATCGCCGCCTCGTAGCAGACCGTGCGGTAACCTCTGATTACCCTGATGGCTATCCTCCTCTCAGCCCGGCGCAGCAGTTGCTGGCTGCGCCGGGAATCCTGCAGGGCGTTCGCCCGTATGGGCGCACCATAGAGGGCCATGCTCCGCACGATCCCCACGTAGAGACGGCGAACCTTCTCGTTGGGCCCCCCGATATTGGGCAGTAGACGGGCAAGCGCGTTGCTTGCCCTGTCTAGTCAGGGGGCCAGACGACCGAAGTGCTCCTCGAAGCGCCAGTGGCTGTCCAGGTGGAGGCCCAAGTACCTGTGGCCCTTCTCCACCTGGACGTAGACTCCATTCATATGGACCACCGACTGGGGCGGTGGCGCAACCCCACGCCGAGGCAAGTAAAACCACATCTCCTCGGTATTGTGGGGAGCTAGCTGAAGCCCCAGCCGCCGGATCCCCGCGGCAACGGCAGCGACGCCAATCTCGACGGCCCGCAAGACCGGGTCGTACCCCAGGTCCCAAAGTGTGGGACCTTTCGCAGAACCCAGGGGTACGCCGCAGTACACGTCCCTCTCGTGCATCTGGCCATCCCGGCTCCTGTACACAATCTTCCTGTCCAGGAGGTAGTCGCCCACGATCCTCCTCATGTAGGGGGCGCCTTGTGGCGTATCAGCGCCCCTCTTATCGTCCCGTGAGGCAGGGTGTGGAAGGCGTTGGCGATGTCTAGACTAACACCTAACGCCACCCTGCCCCGGGACGTGGCCGAGTCGCAGCGGGAGCGCATCGACTGGATTGCGTCGATAGTGCTGCGCCCCGGCCTGAAGCCATATTGCGCCTCGGCCAAGTCGGGACCCTCCTAGGACAGGTGCTGGAAGACGCGGAATACCAGAATCCGCTCGAACAACTTCCCCACCTCGTCCAACAGCACGATGGGCCGGTAGGCCGAGGGACTGTCGGCGGGTCGCCCATCCTTCCGGATGAGGACTAGCCGCCCCGTCTTCCACTGTTCTGGGAAGACTCCTTCCTTAATGCAGGCGCTGAAGAGGCGTCTCAATCTCGGACCGAGGACGCGTAGAACCTTCACCCAGGCACGGCCGGGGACGCCGTCGGGGCCCGGAGCAGTGTTTCGGGCCCCTATCCGTTTAATGCCCCCCCTCCCCCACCTCCTCCTCCGTGACCGCAAGTTCGTCGGACCAAACCACCTCCTCGTGGTCCGGCAGGGGCGGGTGTGTTCCCTCTCTCGTGGGAACAAAGTGTCGATTACCGCCCCAAAGACCGGGGGTCGAGGCACTCCGTGACCGTGGGCGCCCAGGGCCTAAGCTTGCCCATCACCATTGTGTATGGGCGCCCCCATGGGTCCTTCTGGAGAGAGCCTAGGAGCTCGTCCCATGCCCGGGATTTAAACTCCTTGATGGCCGTTTGCAGGGCAGTTTCCAAAGCTCGGTACTGCCCGTACAGATCGCGGAATGTTCTTCTTCTGCGGGCCCTTTGCTACTGGCGACGGGCTGCGAGACAATCTCGTCTTAGATCACCAATTTCGCCCGTTCACCAGTAGGCGGCCAGCCTGGGGAGGTTCTTCGCCCGGGGCATGGCGGCGTCGCACACCGCCTTCATGGCTCCCCGGTACCATTCTACCTCCTCCCCAATGTCCGCGACCGGCCCGGCAGATGTTGGCAGCCATCAGCTCGTCCTCGTCCATCCTCTTCAGCTCCCACCGTAGCGGAGGTGGTCCACAGGGGAGGCGGGCGGTGGTGGTAAGGTCGAGGCGGATGTATAGATGGTCACTAAGTGTGACCGCCTCTTCCACCACCCTCAATCTCTGCACTATAGGCGCGGCCAAGGGAGTCGCGAAAGACAAATCGACTATAGACTCCCCCTGAGCACGCACGCAGGTGCTAATGGACCCCACATTGAGCAGGTGGAGTCCTAGCCCCGCCGCCCAATTTACGACCGCCCTGCCTCTCGCGTTTGTCCTCGGGGAGCCCCAAAGTCACGCATGGGCATTAAAGTCCCCGAGGACTAGCACTGGCCGGGCGTAACAACGGGAGACAAAGTCCCTCACCCGGTTTTGGTACTGTTCATATTGCGCGAGAGGCCATCTGGCCGGGGCATAGAGCCCCACCACCGTTATTTCACCCCACAGCACGGCGACGAACCCCTGGCCCCGTTCCAGTGGGGCGGGGTGTGGGGGCAGTGCGGTGCCAATAATCGCCACGGAGCCGTCCTCGTCCCCGAACCAATCTGGTCTGTCGAGGACTCGGTACGCCTCCGCGGCCACCGCCAACCCAGCCTTCCACTCGGCCAGGGTTTGGAACAACATGTCATGAGCCCTGGCCGAGTGGTTCAATTTGGCCTGAAGTATAGGGCGCTTGGGCCCCATACCTAGGCCTTACGAGACGCCTCTGCGGCATTTTTACTCGCTGACTTGGCATGGGGATTTTTGTTGCCCCCCTTCGTCGACTCCGCAGGCTTGGTCCTTGATGCCTGTTCCTTGGGGGCTATTCCTGCCCCTCCAACGGCACACTTCTTCTTCCTCTGGGAGGAGGAGGGAGCACAACCTTTTGCCCCCAATCGATGCCCCGCGGGCCGCCCCAGGTCCGCACAGAGGGGGCACCGCGGGGTGGCGCTACACTTGCTGGCCACGTGGCCCGACTCTACGCACGCATAGCAGCGCTCGGACCTATCAGCTTCGCAGGTGCATCGCTGCCTAACATACCCTCTTTCCAGGCAGCGATAGCACTGCAATGGCCGCGGTGGTAGCGCCTGTTTTCTGGCCGAGGACCACCCGACCAGAACCCTCCCAGAGGCGGATAACTTTTTGAGTGCCGCTAGAGGGCATCTCGCCCAGACAGTCCGCATCCTTTGGGGGGAGGTGCGAATATCCCCCATTTTAATTTCTTCAGCGGAGCGACCCCCCGCAGCGGTCAATGCGGCCGCCACCTCCGCCGGGGTGACCGAGTCGTCGAGACTGGTCACCGTAACCTCGCCCATTTTTATGGGGCGGGCAACCCTCACCTCGGTGTCACTGAACACCTGGCGGAGTCGGTCAGCCATCTTGGCAGCTTTCTCCGTCCTGTCCTCCCCAGGTAACTCGAGGACCAAGCCACCGGCCCGAGCTCTTCTGGGCATCAGCGACGTGATGCCCAGCTCCTCCAACATGACCCGCTCCCGGGCCATGAGCATGGCCTCGGCGTATGAGACCTTAGCCTCGGCAGCTAGGTTGATGGTGCCCGCCGCAGTACGAGGAGGGCGGGGGGCCTTCTGCCTGGCAGGTTGGGCCCCTTGCACCTTAACCGCCGGTGCCGCCCCTCTCTTCTGCCCCTTCTGGGCAACCACCTTGGAGCTCTGCGAGGGCGGGACCTTGCCCGCTACCGCCTTCTTCTCTGCAGCGTTAGCGCGGCGGCCGATCACCGTCACCCAGATCCCATCCGCCGTCCTCCGACGTTCTTCGACAATCCGGGCCATTCTAGTCTCCACAAATGATGCCGCTTGGTCGGGTTCTGAGGAGGGCCCCGGCAACGGCTCCGTGGCAGGCAGGGTCCTATTCCGCACCCGCCTCTCAGCTTCCTTCCTCGATGCAGTGGGGATGGTCGCAGCCGCAGCTCCGCCCTTAACATGCTCCGCCTCTTAGGCGGGGGCTGGACGGCTGTATTACCTGCTTTGAACTCCGCCCGGAGCCCCGCAGGCCCTTTTCGAGGAGAGCCGCAAATCCCCTCGTCAGGTCGGGCTCGAGGCCACCAACCTTCCCCTCCTCTTTTCCAGGTGCAGCAGCTGGGATTGGGACTTACACCACGGGACATTCAGGCGGGCAAGACGGTAAGTCGAAAGCTTCGACTGCGTGCTTCCTCCTTTTCCTGCCCGCCTCTTCGCCAGACAACGGCGAGGCGGGCCTCGCCGACCTTTGGGATGGGCCGGGGTCTTCAGGCGCCGGCACCTCTGTGGCAGCGACCCTGCACGTAATGTCTGCCAGGCTATTTTGCAGGATCTTGATTTGGGCCTCCTGGGCAGCCACTTGTTCCTCCCGCAGATTCAGCTGTTCGCGAAGCTCCTTCACCTCTTTATCGGCCCTGGCAGGTGCAGCCCTGATTCCCGCTTCCGTGAGGATGACCTCAAGGTAGCGGGAGGCCATCCCCAGCTTGCGAACAAATGTCCCTTTCAGCATCTTGGAGACGCCCGCGACCTTGTCGATGTCGCGACAGTACTCCACGGACTGCGCAATAAGGTCGCGCGTGGGGACTTGACTTCCTCCGCCAGGTCCTCAGGGTCCGGGAGGGACCTACTACCCCGACTCGGTTCTATAGGGTTCTCGTTAGGATCGAGCACTCTTCTCTCTCCAGCAGGTCAAATTCCCGGCGCTGGACATCCAGGACTCTCTGCTTAGCCGCCGCGAGCCACACGTACTGGCCCGTGGTCGGCGGGCGACCCCTCTTGCTCGTGCGCCGTGCCTCCAGAGCTACTGCCGAGGAGAGTGACTCGTCCGAGTCCAAGTCCAACTCACTCTCTCTGGATGCGGGGGCATCAGTGGCCGTCGAGGAAACTCCGGCCCCATCTCGTACCGGCCTCAGGGGAGGCCACTCCGCATCCGCCCTAGTTAATCGGACGGATAGGCGGCGCGCATCCGTTACCCTGCTAGTGCTGGGCTGCGCCATATCCTCCGCGCCCGTTTCCCGTCTCGCGTCCTGTTGAACAGCCGCAGTCGTCGTCGGTACGTCCCGGCAGTGTTTGTTGTTCTTGTTGGCGTTTTTAGTTTCAAGTCATCCATTGTGTTCCCACGAGTGGGTCGGTCTGTAGGTCCACCCTGGCGTAGCCGCCTTACCCGGGTAAGGCTAGTACATCCGGGGGGTCGCCAGATACCCCGGGGTTGGCCGCTAGAGACTGATGCACTCATCAGCCATCCCTGGCGCTGACGCCAGGGGCGCCCTCATCACCGCGTACCGCAGCTTGGGGCTAGAGATTTTTTATAGCGGTTATCATCCTCGCGGGCCGGCCAATGAAGGCAAGCCCCCCGTTCCAGCGAAACGTGACCACTGGGTTGCGGTGTAATTGCTTGGGCACTCCGGGTTCGCTACCTGCACCCGACCGCCACGCAGCCTGGCCCCTGGAGAAGTGAACGACGCTGCAGCCACCTTTCCGCCTCTCCGACCCAGGCCTTACCGGCAAGGGAAGACCTGTCACGATCCGTATATCCCACCGGCATCGCCCCGGGTCATCTGCGAGGCTACTTCGACAGCAGCAAACGCCCCCCTTTTAGTCGCCTTGTACGACAGGCAGGGGTTACCGTGTCTGTATTCTATCCCCCAGATACCGGGGAGGTTTTGATGGGTTTCCCTTCCCTTGGTGTTTGGTCCGCGGTAGCTATTCTGTTTCACTCCTACCCTCCATGCACTCCGAAAAGTGCATGGCGAGCATTCCCCTATCCGCCACCTGGGGACGTGCCACGTCGGGGTATCACCTCCCCGCCCAGCCAGTACACTTGGCAAGGTCCGTGGGTCCCCCTGAAACCTTTTTTTTTCTTTTTTTGGTTTGCGCACGCGCGCGTTGGTTCCCCTTTTCGTCTATTCGGCTAGAGGGGACCCGGGCAGTGTGGGACTCATGTCCGCCCTGAAGGGGCAGCCTGGCGCCCGTGAGGTGAGGGCAAACCCAAAGAGGCAACGGCAGAAGGGGGCAACCTGGCAACCCAACCCTTAAGGGTTGAGTTTAGCCCAAGTGTAGGCCACAGCCCTGAAGGGGCGACCTAGACGGGCAGCCCAGAGTAGGCACTCCCGAGGCTGGACATACTACCCACTAAAACCGCTTCCCTAACGTGGGCCGCCGGCACCTTTTGACCCGATAGAATTCATAAAGGAATACCAGCGTATAGCCACAACAACGCTTCGACACTTCAACGCATTTCGCGTTATTGCGGCCGCCCGCAAAAACGTCATGCGCTAGGCACATGGGGCATCTGCGGATCCACGACATTTTCAACCTGTACGGTAAGGCACAGGATTTTTCTTCGGCCACGACCAGGAACCGAAGTAAGCCCATTCCGGGTGGTCGCGCCATGTGTTCACCTGCCAGGGCAGGAGCTTGCTCTTCGACACGGCCAGGAACCGGGACATCGTATCTCCACGGCTGGCCGTGTCCATCTTCGTCCACCATGGTTGGTTGATAATGATGATGTGGCTTATCCTTGCAGTCATCACGCCCACCTGACCTTCCACGAGGACAGGCCATTTTTCTTCGGCAACGATCGGCACCGGAGCTCCTGCTCAACGTGTGGTCGCGCCATGTGTTCACCTGTTTTAACAGGGCTTGCTCTTCAGCACAGCCAGGGCCCGGGGCGAGTCCTTTCCCCGGATGACTGTGCCACATCTTGGTAGGCTGCAATCCTCGATGACCTGTCCCATACATACTTTACACACACACACACACGCTCATAACAAGCATAGCGCTTCGAGTAGCGCTTCGAATGCCCCAAATATGCAACGATAAATAATGAATAAATAATGAGTACAGAATAAATGAATAAATAAATGAATAAATGAATGAGTGAATGAATAAGTAAATAATGAATGATGTATAGGAAGTAATAAGCACATGAAGCCCATGAATATAATAGAGGAGCCCATACATTCAATAACAGCTGTCATAATGAGCATACTGAACATACTAAACATACTAAAACCGGTTAAATCAAATCACAAATACAACGGGAAATAAATATATATATGCATCTAATGCATCTAATGCAATAGAGCAGTTGATGAATAGTTAACAGTAAAAGAAATAGTAAGCAATATGAGAACGTGAGAAACTGTGAAGTAAACATAAGTAGTATTGCACTCAAGCAGGCAAGCGAGCATATGTGAACTGGACATAAGCAAATGACCAACAAAAGCTCCAAAACCTAAAACGTCAAACATACATACATACAGCCGAGCAGCCAATTAGCAGAAGAGGAATATTTAACATTCAACACTAGCGCACAATATAATCACATAAAATTAAACTCAAGATAAACCATAAATTTGAGATGAAATAAACCAAGGATGTGAACCGTAAAGTAAAATAAAGTCGCCAGACAGATAGCAAATAGCAAGCCAGCCATGAGAGAAGAGAAGCAAACATAACATAACATAGAATGCTACTAATTATTATCAGAGGTAAAGGTAAATAAGGTACAGTATAAAATATAGAATATAGGGTATAACCAGAAAGTAAGCTGGGAAGAAAATAAATAGGTGAGCGTAATGTAATACTAATAATTGAAACCATTCATTAAAACTATTAAGTTACTTAAATTTACTTGCAGGAACATTTACGCGAGCACAACCTCAACGTGGTTGGCAAGCGAACATGATGGAGTACAATCAATGATCAAATGAAGGCAATAAAAAACAATTAGAAATTATTGCGAGCAAATCATCAATAAAAATAAGTAGCAACATATACCTCATAATGAGAAGAATAGGAAGAGACAGAACTGTTAACATCAGAAATTAACCATAGTATTAAATGTAAAATGTAACGTAATCCTAGTCTATTTGCAGGAAGCCCTAACGCCAGCCAATGGAAGTGGAGGTAGAGTGTAATTAACGGATAACAGGAGAAGAGAATACCCATCTGATATAATATGGGGAGCACATGAGACCTAAATCGGCATAAACCATAAGGCAGATCAAACAATTCAAATAGTTATAAATTGAGTAGATTAGATTGTTACTGGATTATAATACCGCTCCGATAAGTATGGTATTAACATTAATACTGATACAGGTAAGTCGATGCAATACAGCGCGTGGTGAAAACTAATCAATAATAAACAATCAATAATAAACCCCACATACAACCATATTACTACTAAATCATAATATAATGGTACAAGAAAACTAAACTACACTACAATAGATCAAGATTACTATGAACATATGTGTATATATAATATGTAACGAAAACACTCCAAATATAATCAATTTAATAAGTATACCGATGTAGATAATTAATTAAACTCCTCATACCATAGTCAGTTTAAATGATGCAGTTCCATTAAACCCCCTTTAATACGAATTAATAGAAAAGGCATATAGGTGCTAAACCAAGCCAGACACTCCTATAAGAAAGTCATATGAGATCCACGGTCAAGAAATTCATAGAATTTAAGGAACCATAACGCATATATGTATGTATAGAAAACCATAAAGACATTGTATCATGCAGGACGGACTACCGCAGCGTATGCCTCCCTGAGCACCAGCCGTATTAACCAATACTGAACTAACACTTTCCAAATCAAAATCAAAATCAGAATCAGAATTGTAATTAAGAAAGGGTAATTAATGTACAAAAGATTGCATAAAGTACCGTACGTATTCAAAATACACAGATTCACAACTGTCACAGCTGCACTAGAATTGAATAAAACATAGTATGCAAAACATTATCCTGAGGGGGGGTACGAAGTGCTACAAAAGAGCAGTGAATAATACTATAGGAACATGGAACGTAAAACGTAACACTCAATTGAAGAAGAAGTCACTGAAACATGGCAAGTGACCAAGAATAAAAATAAGAAAAGAATAAGGATAGTGAATAGTGAACGGCGAACAATAAACCAATAAATCAATAAACCAATAAATCAATAAACCAATGTCGTTACACGTCATTCATATCTAAATTGCTAAAGGATATATGATACATCTTATAGTCTGTAATTAATTGACAATGCCTGGGAGCCCAAACAACCCCCGAAAGCTTAGAAACAGTGCATGATACTACAAGAGGAACTAAGGAGCTAAGAACTAAGAAACACCCTTATAATATGCAAAGGGATAATAAACGCAATACACGCATATAATATAAACTCATTAATCCATCCAATCCAGATAGACTCTTCTAAATTCCATAATGCACGGCCCATTAAACTAAGTCAAATAAATATAACCGCAAATATAATCGCATATATAATCATCACAGATATAACCACAGCTATAATCACAGCAGGTAAAATAAAGCAGACACATATTAATAATCTGTATCAAGTAATTTAATTCAATGCAATTCGATATGCCATATGCCATTGTTAATTACTCTGTATATTTACTTACGCAATTATAATAATATAATGGAATAGAAAGTTAGGAAGTCATATAATAATAATGCAATACAATACAATTTAATACAGAATACTGGTTAAGTATAGCCTAACATAGCTAACTAATATAGCTGAATAACTGGACACAATCCAAGGTCTAAAATAATAATACTATAATATAACGTATAATATATTCAATGCCTAAAATGGTCACAAGTTGAACGCAGGCTGAACGCAATTGAACGTAGATTGAACGTAGCTTAGATGTAATAACATTAATAACATAAATAAAATAATACAATATGATCATGGTATAATCCAATACAATAACAATACTGTAATACAATATTATTACATAATACAGCATATAATATATAATATATAATAGTAAGTAATATAAATGCACCGAATGCATAAAATGCACAAAACGGCGCTAATGATACCACATTAACAAATACACTGCAATTACACTACAATACAATACCTCCGAGAGTAGCACATTACTACGCGCACTGTCACAGCAATCACATCCGCACGAATAAATACAAAATTTAAATTAGAAAATTCAAAATTCAATAATTTCAATAAATTCAAATCAATTAATTAATTAATTCAGTTCAATTGACACTTATCACTTAACACTTCGTATCACATCACATCATAGATGACCGATGTCCATGTCAACGTCAACTAAGATAGGAAACCGGGCGAAGTAAAATAACGAGCGCGACCAAAAACCATAAAGGACATAGATACCTAGTGTTCGAATTCCCTAGTCCATACCATAATGATTATCGACCATCAAATTAACCACCAAATCATCAAATTAATCAACTAATTATACAGAAAATATAAACGTTCGAAAGCGAAAAGCGGAAATTAAAGCGAAAATACTTCAACAACTTTCAATAAATCACAGCGATGAAAACCAGAAGTAAGGTACCTACGAAAGATAACGATAGCAAAACGCATCGTAATAAGTAAAGCATGCAATATTGCCCGAAGATAAGCCGTAAAGCTATCCCTAGTCGGTAACCAACCGCAGCACCAGAGATATTACCAACCGCAAATATTCCATCCACCACATAATACTCGGGCGCTCGCTCCGTAACGGTTCCGTAACGGTTATCCGCAGACCAATTATCTGCCGCGCAGCAATTACCTACCGCGCGCCAGTTACCCGGTACACACAGTTATCGACTGCAAAACCATCCATCGTGCAGCCGCGCAATCCTAGGAATCCATACTTACCATCAAACTTATCATCAAAGATAAGTCTGATATACAGTACTTTCACGAAGGTATAAAGCACACGAACATCAAATCAAGCTTCTAGACAGATCAAGATGGAGGATAAATCAGTTAGTAAAATCAATACTACGGTTATTTATTATATATAAATATGAATCATACGTTTGTAATAGGGTGGAATGAAATAAATATAAATTACATATAAATTATAAATTACAAACAATAAGGAAAAATAAAATGAAATCAAATGAATCAACCCGAATAAGATCCACAGATTGCGCAGATTGCAGGACACACTGTATTACTACATATCGCGCCGCAGAAAACAGATTATACAAAACAACAGAACAACAGAACAACAGAATCAACGGAATCAGGAAGCGCGACAGAACGAAGGGCCGAATACATAAATAGAATAAAACATTTAACTTAGACAAAATCAACCAGTAAAGTCAAACAACGTCAACAACGCATGCGATCAGGAAAGTCCCGTGAGCCCAATAAAAACAACTCTCGGTCAAATAATATTAGTTAGTAAAATAAAATAATAAATCAATGAAACTAGAATAAATCATGGTAACAGGCAACCAGCAGAAATGAAATATGAAGCAGAAATGAATCAATAAATCAAGAAAAATCGAATCAGATCAATGTATAGCTTTAATCAATCAACATCAAAATGGAGGAATGAATGAATAATAAATGAATGAATGTACGTAAACTGAATGCAGGTAAAACAGCTAAAGATATTCACAAATTGGGAACTACAGAAAGTGTGTAACGCGCAACATACGTAACCAACATAACCGACATACATAGGCGACATAATGTAATGTAATGTAATGAAATGTAATATAATGTAAAATAATAAATACAGCAAATGAGTTATATTCCAACTAAATATAACCGTAGGCCTTATTGGCTCAATCCCCCCTACTTTATAAATTATAGATTATACGGTTATAAGTCATAGTGTTCGAAAATGCGTTGATTTCAACCGTCGCCACACGAACCGCGGCAGCACTCTTCAGCGCGACCGGCAGCCACTATGGATGCCGGTCAGGCTGACCAATCACCGAGCTTGACGTCACCGGGAAGAAGCCAACGGCTCTTGCTACGACGAAGCCGGTGGTTCGGCCATTACGGTTTTGTATCGTTACTGTAAACACGTGCAGTACTGATTCCAAAAATTTCTAGTGCAATTAACGAATTTCGATTCTAAAGAACTCAGCATCGCAACGCGAATTCTGTGCCGACGGCCAACGCGAACTCGCGGTTAATCTGGTTCGTGCAAATCCACGAAATTAGTAGAATTTCGTGGTGACCACGTGTTGAACCAACACGTGGTTCTAATACAGCGCAATCTCAATCGCAAATTCTCCGCGACGCGGGTGAATCTTCACGATCTACGATCATCATAAATTCGTGCAACGCACAATTTATTGTAAATACTGTAACGACCCCATAAGAAAAACGATACATTTTTATTTTATTTTTCTTTATTATATTTCATACAAAGTGTCTAATTTAATTTTATGTTAATATTTAATGTATAAAATTTTTGTAATAAATATTTTCATTTTTCGTCGATAACCGAGTCTGTTAAATTCATCGATAAAAGTTTAGTCGATAAGTCAGACGGTAAAACAGTTTACCGATAAATTATCGACGTCTGACCGCGCACGCGCCAGCGCAACCACGATAAGCATACGGTGGGGTGAGATTCTAGAGTGGGGATGCTGGACCACCACGTGATTGGGAAAACCCAGCTACCCCAAGAACTCTATGCAAAAAAAAGTGCCGACTCAGCAAGATCTGAGTATAAATAGAGGCGTTCCGCACAGTTTCAACGCAGATCTTCTCAGGCCTCGGTCTGAAGCAGACAATACTCTGAACAGTAGAGAAAAGCTTGCGCTGAACTGTTTAGGCAGCGATAGAGCGCGAGTTACAGCTATTTTCTCCTCTTCCACTGGTGGCGTGCAGTACTACAGATCAGTGGACCTCCTATCCACGGTACGCAACGTGTTACACAGGTGTTACGCTAAGCCAACATTTAAGTGTAAAGAGCTAGCGAGGAGCGGAGCTCCTTGAACGGCCTGCGATTAACACAGCTCTGGTATAACCAGAAACCGATTGCGACCCATAGGAAAGGTTAACTTGATTCTAATAGTCTAGCACAAACCTCTGGAATTTAGTTTGTATAGTCATTATTGAAAATTAAACAGAGTATTGACTGTACATGAAGACTAAGCCACATTCGCTTTAGCGCTATCGATTATAATTAATTATTACAATTAATTACTTATTATTAATTTCTACTTACATATATTAATTACTAATTACATATTTCTTATTGTATTCCCAATTTAGGGCGAACAACTTATAATTTCTTATTGTATTCCTATTTCTAGCCGCACTTATTGTGATACTAGCGATTTGTTTTATAATTTATATTCACTTACCTTTTATTTTCGAATAAACATTTCCATTAGTTTCTAGCACATTAGTGTTTGGATTTCACTCTTAACGGCAAACCACACGAACCTATAAATCCCTAACACACAGAATACGAGTCGCCTTCTAAGGGAACCGCTCTCCCTACAAGTCGGTGCAGTAACGTACTCACTCTGGGTCGTTACACATAGAGAGAGTTAATTTTGGTGACAGCGGTGGGATTGTTCGAGTGGTAAGGAGAAATCGTATCTGTGCGGACATAATGGTCAGCCTAGAAATAGATAAAGACAAATAAATGTTAAGATAGAGGAATAATAAAAAAGAAAATAAAAAAAAAATATATATATATACATATAGTATATTAATAAGCAAAAATCAAGATGCCTAACTGCAACAACCGATCAACCAGCAGCGCATCAGCCAGCGCATCAGCCAGCGTTTCAGCTAACGGATCGACTGAAGGAAGCCGACCGATCAGTATTCGCGATGCTAGCAGACATCGTACCAGCATTCAACGGCCGCAACATACCATTCTACCAGTTTGCAAAGAGCTGTTTCAAAGCGAAGAATATATCTCTCCTAATGCTGAGTACGGATTGGTACAGCTGATAAAGAAAAAGTTCTACGGGCAAGCAGCAGAGAGTGGTACTAAACGGAGACTACTACACCATTGAGGAAACTGATTGTCGTAGTAAATCACGGTTCGCACCGCTCTTCACTTCAATGCAGCTATGTCGGCGACATGGCAAGGATTCGCACAGGGACCAACTGAGGCAGTCGTTGGACTACGGCAGCCGCGTCTCAGGACTTCTGTTACAAATTAAAAGCTGCAACGAAATAGAGTTCCCAGATAACATCGAAGGAAACAACCGATCCTCAGAAAACAATACAATCAAAGCTTTCCTCACCGGTTTAAACAGGAAGTATATGGCCTGGATGAAAAATCAAAATTTAACAGTCCTCGATGAAGCAATTAGGTGCAGCAATTGTAGCCGAGGCAGAGAATATAGAAAGCCGGACAAAAGCTAAGCTATCGCAAGGATTCGCTATGACAATCAATGCGAAAACTGCCTTGGATACGGGCATAATGCTAGTGTATGCTGCAGTCAGCAATTCCAAGGACAATCATGTCAAGGCCCGCTGGACGGCAAACACTGCCAACACTGCCAGAGGTCCGGGCACACCCGTGGAGACCGTGTTGGTTTAAGGACCAACCAACAAGACCTCAGAACTTTGCGCAGCCAACCCAGGCCTATAGCAACCAGCCTACTGCAAGGCAAGGTCGAAATTGGACACAAACCAGACCTCCAATTTGCGAATTCTGCCAACACATCGGCCATACAATTCAGGAGTGTCGGAAAAAAAGCATATCAATAACGTAACAGAAACCAAAGACTCCAACAAACTCCTCAAGTACAACAGGTACGTAAGAAGGCAAACTTGTACCTAAATTTAGGAGAAATACAATAAGTCTCCCAGTGTCGAGCTAGTAAGCGAAAGTTTCAAAAATCAGCAGACTTATTTCATGGTCGACACGGATCAGATATTAATATAATTAAAAAGCAGCAATTTCAAAAAGAAATAGTTATAAATACAGATATAATAGTTCCAACTAACGGGATAACTAAAAGCTCTATTTACACAACAGTATACGTCAAATAAAATACTGGACGAGAATTTCATATTCCACATCATCGAGAACTACCGATTGAACAAGATGGAATTTTAGGCACAGAATATTTCAAAACCAGTGGAGCCAGCATCAATTATGCTAAATCAATATTAATCGTGAACAACAACATAATACCATTTAAGCAATCAGCAATAATAATACCATCTAGGACAAAAAACCATGATACCTATAAGAGTATCCAATACTGAAATCAAACTGGTTTTGTCCCAAATTACAGCTTCACACCGCAACTATATCTAAGAAACGCTGTAGTTACAAATCGTGATGGTATAGCATTTCTATACGCAATCAACGTTGGAGCGGAGAACATTGAAATCGAAATGCCAGCAGTTTGAATTGCAACAATACGAAGAGGCACCACAGGATGAAGATACAGCTCACCAAAAACCTCAACGAGCCCAGCAAATTTCTGGAAAAATTACAAACAGATCATCTAAATCAAGAAGAGTTCGCCAACGTAGAAGATATAATCACAAGAGCACGCTGACAGATTTATATAGACGGAGATAAACTTCCAGCAACAAATAAAATCTACCACAGGATCATCACGACGGATGAGATCAATCACCAAGTTAATGATCTCCTGGAAAAAGGAATCATCAAGCATTTCTCGTCACCATTTAACTCCCTTTATGATAGTACCAAAGAAGCAAGTTCACAGGGAAACAAATGCTGGAGATTAGTGATTGACTTCCGAAAACTAAATGAAAAAACAATCAGCGATGCCTATCCACTACCAAACATCACGGATATCCTGGATCAAGTTGGGAAGCGCAAAGTACTTATCCGTGTTTGATTTAAAATCTAGTTTTCATCAAACACCAATGCATCCAGAAGACAAGCATAAGACAGCATTCTCAACACCATTCGGGCATTTCGAGTTTAACAGAATGCCTTGTTGGACTAAAAAATGCTGTAGCTACGTTCCAGCGCCTGATGAACAACGTCGTAGACGGATTACAAGGACTGGAATTATTCGTGTTCATCGATGACATCGTAATTTATGCAAGCTCACTAAAAGAACACGAAATAAAGGTCAACAGAATGATGGCAAAGCTTAGAGAAGCAAACGTATGCTTGCAACCCGACAAAGCCAATTTCTAAAGAAAGAAGTGGCATACCTGGGTCTATAATTACAGAAGACGGTGTAAAACCTGACCCAGCAAAGGTCGAAGCAGTCCAAAGATTCCCCATTCCCAAGACTGTCAAAAATATCAGGCAGATTCCTGGGATTGTGTGGATACTACAGACGTTTTATTAAAACCTTCTCTAAGATAGCTAAACCATTATCCGATTTGACAAAAAAGGAGCAAAAATTTGAGTGGTCCAGCCAGCAACAGCAAGCTTTCGAATTCCTAAGAAACGTGCTATGCGAAGAACCGATCCTAATATCCTGACTTCGAGAGACCATTCAATATAACCACTGATGCATCTGGAACAGCAGTAGGAGCGGTCCTAAGTCAAGGAGAGATAGGAAAAGATCAGCCGGTAGCATACGCGTCAAGAGTAATGAATAAGCCGGAAACACAATATTCCGCAACAGAAAGGGAATTACTTGCTGTGATATTTGCAGTAAACCATTTTAGATCATATATTTTCGGCAGAAAATTCTATCTACTCACAGATCACAAACCTTTGATCTGGCTAAACAGTCTCTCAGATCCTACATCGAGACTTATGAGATGGAAACTAAGATTGAGCGAATACGATTACGAAATTAAATACAAACCAGGTAGACAAAATTAAACGCTGATGCTCTCTCAAGAAACCTGTCGAGGATATAAACGCTCTACAAATACGTGCTAAAAGGCTGCACTCATCTACGTCTGGGTCAAAGAAAAAGCGTAAGAAAAGGAAAGAGTGGCACCAATACCCCACTCGCCCCAGACAGACAACGATCACCTCAGAATCAAAAGAACACAAGAAGAAAAAGAGTGGCATCAATATCCCACTCGCCCAAGACAGTCTACCACGTCTGGATCAAAAGAGCACAAAAAGAAGAAGGAGTGGCACCAATATCCCACTCGTCCTAGGCAAACAACAACATCAGAATCTAGGGAGTTTAAAAAGAAAAAGAAGCACACCAATATCCAACCAGACCCAGACCAACAACTACAACTGAGTCTGAAGAACATAAAAAAAAGAAAGAATGGCATCAGTATCCGAGAAGACCAAGACCAACAACCTCATCAAGTTCACGAGATATTAAGAAGAGGAAAATAAGCCACAAACATTTAACACGACCACGAGATGACTCCACAGATGTCGAAATAAGAAAAAGACACCGAATAGATAAAGTACGAGAGAGAAGCCCATCTCAAGAAGGAAAAATAGCAAGAAAAAGAGTAAAAGAAGATTACACAAGCTCTGATGAATCCCACTATTATGAAACAGATGTATCTGAAGAGCCACCAAAACCAAGAAAACGAACAAAAATTTATTCCTCCAAAGAAATCAGAAAGAAGAGAAGACCCAACGAAGAACAAATCACAGTTGAAGTACATCAACCACCAGAACAAAAGAAATACATTATCCCACAGAAACGACCTATAGCTCAAGAACCTGTAATAATTGGAGACGAAATCGAGGATTACAATGAAGAAACGATATTACCTAAACACATCTTCAGAAAACCACCTAGAATCGATTCTTCCTCAGGAACTAGAGAAAAATCTCCTATAATAAAAAGAAAAAGAAAAAGAAACTTCTAGTGACACATTATCAGCACCTATCACACCTATAAAAATTAAAAAAGAAAAGACTAAACAACCATCTACAATTAAACAAATTAAACCCAAATAGTTAGTAATAAACCAGTCATATTCAAAAGAAGAAACCGAAGACCAGCTATGGATGAAAAAAGGCACAGTAATAATATTTTTCAATAAAGAAGGACAACCAGATGATACACAGTCAAGACAGTTCATAGAAAATGAAAAGATTAAAATTTCTAAACCACAAGACAGTATCACAGAATATAAAATTAAAAATAAATTAATTTTTGGAATATTAATAGATCATAAAGAAAATTTACCTCACAAAATTAAAGCTCTTCATCACGTGTTAATTCAAAAAGGAATCCAGGAATGCAGCATGCCAGATAAGCAAGGGTTAAAAGCAATTCTTCAAATAATCTTTGCAGACTCAAACATCAATATCATCATCTGCAAAGGAACAATCCAAACTCCACTTAAAGACGAAAGAAGAAACATAATTAAAGAAAATCATGATAGCACAGTAGCTGGACATAAAGGAATAAGAAAAACTTACCTCAGGATCAGGAACAAGTACTATTGGAAAAACATGAAAAAAGAAATTACCGATTATATTAGGTCATGCATTAGCTGCCAAAGAACTAAGCTTGTAAGGATGAAAAATAAGGAGCCTATGGTTATCACAGACACTCCTTCAGACGCATTCGATAAGGTGTCCCTAGACATTCTTGGACCCTTACCTATGACGCAAAAAGGATACAGTTACATCCTCACCATACAGGACAACTTGACCAAGTACTCCGTCGCAGTTCCACTTGTGTCAGCTACATCAGAGGACGTCGCAAGAGCATTCACCAACTCATTCATATGCCAGTTCGGCAGTCCTAAAGCTATCCTCACTGACCAGGGAACATGTTTCACATCCTCGCTTATCAAAAAGCTAGCTAAAATCTTCCACATCCAAACGTACCGTACATCATCCTTCCATCCTCAGTCAAACGGGTCCCTGGAAAGAAGCCATCACGTTCTGATTGAGTATTTAAAACACTACATCTCTAAACAAGAACACTGGGACGAATGGCTACAGCAAGCAATGTTTTCTTACAACACAAGTGTTCATGTGGGAACAAAATTCACACCTCATGAACTGATATATGGAAAAAAAGCGAGATTACCATCAAAATTTACACCAACTGACACATTAAACACATATCCTGACTATGTAGATAAACTATTACAAAATTTATATAAAGTTAGACAAGCAGCAAAAGCAAATCTAGAACAATCAAAGTATAGACAAAAATACTACTACGATAGAAAGATACGTCCGATCAATTACAAAACAGGAGAAGAAGTAATGTTATTAAACCCACCAAGAAAAAGCAAATTACAAAAAGAATACACAGGACCATACAAAGTATTAAGAAACATAGAAAAGAATAACATCGAATTACAAGTAGGTCCCAAAAAGACTAGGATAGTTCACAAAGATAGACTAAAGAGGGCCTACCGACCAGTCTACAGCATAGATCAAAAATGAAAATCGATATACCAATCTATGTAAATTTCGTAACATGCGCATGCGTACAAGCAAAAATTCAAAGCTACCGCCATATTGCTAAAAAGCGTAAAGAGCAAGGTACGCAGAAAGGACGCTACGTGATAAAATTACGAAAAGAAAGATAGAAAGAAGAGGAAGAAAGGAAATTAAATAAAAAGAGTAAGCATAGACAATGAGATTTATAATTTTTAATATTAAAGCAATAGTTCTCATTTACAGAACAATGGTTCAACAAACTGGAAATGTAATAGACGCCTTGTGCGTAAAGGATCAGACGATAGCATTTGAATACGTTGTAGACCTAAAATAGGACGAATATGTGCTACCTGCGCACTTGACGTTACCCCTACGAGCAAGAAAAATTGGGTTCATGTAGGAACCCATCATTTTATTTCGAGGGACGAGGGATTTCAACAAATTACCTGCATTAGGTGCGGGTTCCAGTTTGCAGAATTGCAGCCAGCTATAGCTTGCTCAACTTGCCTGCAAGCAATGAGCAACATTGATCAAGAAACCCTGGAAGTATTTAGAGAAGGATATCTGATACCAGCTGGGGATCAGGAGACATTTTATTTAAACACTTTGACCAATCATCCTTAATTATACTCAATTTTTCTTTCCTCTTTTCCATATTTGTATTTATATATTTTTATATTTTACTCCTTATCCACTGTACTATTCTTTAATTTTTTTTTCTTCTCCTCTGAATAAATCCTTTTATTAAATCCAACAAGCATACTTCATTCCAAAATCCTGCAAGCCATTCAATTCGTTCGATCTATTAATGCGCAGAATCGCAAGTCAGCCATATTGGTAAAAGAAAAGATAGAAAGAGATAGAAACAAAGAGAGAGTGAGAGAGATATATAGAAAGCGACGCTGTGCACGCGCTACTATATTCAATTCGTAGAAAGCGAAAATGGTGAGACGCGCTGGAAGAAGAGAGCGATTAAGAAAGATAAGAAGAGCTTTAAAACAGTTTAGAGAGGTAGAATTATACTACAAATAATTTATTTCAATTACTAATTATCTGTTTTATACAAAAATCTCAAAGATGACAGTGCAAGAGGAAATAATACCACCACCACCACCACCACCACCACGATGGAGGTTAATATAATCGATATTCCGGAATTTGACTGCAAAACTTATAGAAATTCAAAAAAACATGACCCAAGAAGAGAACACGGGAAAATAATGCGTTATTTTGGAATACTATCAGCCTCTACAAGAAACAGCGAGGAGAAATGCTGCTGCGCCCTGTGCAATATCAAAAGAAAAAATATTAGTCTCTTGAGGACAAGAGACAAGCGCGCGGGGGAAGTTGTAACGACCCCATAAGAAAAACAATACATTTTTATTTTATTTTTCTTTATTATATTTCATACAAAGTGTCTAATTTAATTTTTATTGTTAATATTTAATGTATAAAATTTTTGTAATAAATATTTTCATTTTTCGTCGATAACCGAGTCTGTTAAATTCATCGATAAAAGTTTAGTCAATAAGTCAGACGGTAAAACAGTTTACCGATAAATTATCGACGTCTGACCGCACACGCGCCAGCGCAACCACGATAAGCATACGGTGGGGTGAGATTCTAGAGTGGGGATGCTGGACCACCACGTCATGAGGAAAACCCAGCTACCCCAAGAACTCTATGCAAAAAAAAAGTGCCGACTCAGCAAGATCTGAGTATAAATAGAGGCGTTCCGCACAGTTTCAACGCAGATCTTCTCAGGCCTCGGTCTGAAGCAGACAATACTCTGAACAGTAGAGAAAAGCTTGCGCTGAACTGTTTAGGCAGCGATAGAGCGCGAGTTACAGCTATTTCCTCCTCTTCCACTGGTAGCGTGCAGTACTACAGATCAGTGGACCTCCTATCCACGGTACGCAACGTGTTACACAGGTGTTACGCTTAGCCAACTTTTAAGTGTAAAGAGCTAGCGAGGAGCGGAGCTCCTTGAACGGCCTGCGATTAACACAGCTCTGGTATAACCAGAATCCGATTGCGACCCATAGGAAAGGTTAACTTGATTCTAATAGTCTAGCACAAACCTCTGGAATTTAGTTTCTATAGTCATTATTGAAAATTAAACAGAGTATTGACTGTACATGAAGACTAAGCCACATTCGCTTTAGCGCTATCGATTATAATTAATTATTACAATTAATTACTTATTATTAATTTCTACTTATATATATTAATTACTAATTACATATTTCTTATTGTATTCCCAATTTAGGGCGAACAACTTATAATTTCTTATTGTATTCCTATTTCTAGCCGCACTTATTGTGATACTAGCGATTTTGTTTTATAATTTAATATTCACTTACCTTTTATTTTTGAATAAACAATTTCCATTAGTTTCTAGCACATTAGTGTTTGGATTTCACTCCTTAACCGCAAACCGCACGAACCTATAATCCCTAACACACAGAATACGAGTCGCCTTCTAAGGGAACCGCTCTCCCTACAAGTCGGTGCAGTAACGTACTCACTCTGGGTCGTTACAATACTGTACATAGTGTATTTGTGCCTGTAAATATACATTGTTTGTTTTGTGCAATCTCAAGTGCATTCATTTTCAATTGCCGTCTCACTGCCGATCCTACATTCCGAACCGGTTCTCAATCGCAAGCTCAAGACCTCCTTACAATCTCGAACACTTTTGAACACATAGATTGCAAATTGTAAATTGCAAATTGTAAATTGTAAGCGATTGCGTCCATACAAATGCAAAAGGAATAAAAATTTACACCGAAAGATGTATAAGGATAAATCGAAGCACGCCTCGCAAGCATCCAAGTTTCCGCCACGCGCGCAAATCCGGCCGTAAATAAACAGGGTTGTATGCACTCTCGTACAGGGACTTTCCAACAACCAGGCAACTGGGCAGCATGCATCGATTCAGAGAAAAGAAGAGAGATCCATATTGGGGCCTTGCAAGACAACACAATCGGCCAGCGTCGTCGCTCCAAACGACAATAAACAGCCGTTCAAAACGAACATCTTACCGATTAGGTAAGGAAGAAGAAACACTGTGGCCCCTTTCTTTGAGGTAACTCTGCACTATTCTAAGCTGTATTCACTATTCCGAGCTGTAAATGCCACTTCCAGCGCAGCTGTGCAGAATAAGAACGAGAAGAAGAAGAAATATCTCGGAATATGTGCGTGACGCCCCTTTCCTTGACGTACATCTGCAAATATCTCGGAAACGGTGCGAGCTATGGCAAAATGTTAAGAGACCTTTTTGTAGGAAATTAAATTTTCTACTATCTACGTTCTATGACATTTTTTGATCAGATGCGTAGGTTTCGAGATATATCGAGATATTTAGAAGTTCCGAAGCCGTGCCAACATTATAAGGAAGAAGAAACACTGTGGCCCCTTTCTTGAGGCAACTCTGCACTATTCTAAGCTGTATTCACTATTCCCAGCTGTAAGTGCCACTTCCAGCGCAGCTGTGCCGAAGAAGAACAAGAAGAAGAAGAAATATATCGGAATATGTGCGTGACGCCGCTTTCCTTGAGGTAAATCTGTAAATATCTCGGAAACGGTGCAAGCTATGGCAAAATGTTGAGAGACCTTTTTTGTAGGAAATTTAATTTCCTACTATTTATGTTCTATGACATTTTTTGATCAGATGCGTAGTTTTCGAGATGAAGAGCAAGCCCTGTTAAAACAGGTGAACACATGGCGCGATCACCCGTTGAGCAGGAGCACCGGTTCCTGGTCGTGGCCGCAGAGGAACCTCTGGCCTGGCAATCGTGCTAGGCAGGTGAAGAGGTGGCGCGGTCACGCCGGGAAGATGTCCCCCCGGTGCCGATCGTTGCTGAAGAAAAATGGCCTGTCCTCGTGGAAGGTCAGGTGGGCGTGATGACATCTAGGATAAGCCACATCATCATTATCAACCAATCATGGTGGACGAAGATGGACACGGTCAGCCGTGGAGATACGATGTCCCGGTTCCTGGCCGTGTCGAAGAGCAAGCTCCTGCCCTGGCAGGTGGACACATGGCGCGACCACCCGGGATGGGCTTACTTCGGTTCCTGGTCGTGGCCGAAGAAAAATCCTGTGCCTTACCGTACAGGTTGAAAATGTCCTACCGCTGGATCGGAGGTGCAACGGCGTGGATCCGCTGATGCCCCATATGCCTAGCGCATGGCGTTTTTGCGGGCGGCCGCAATAACGCGAAACGCGTTGAAGTGCCGAAGCGTCGTTGTGGCTATACGCTGGTCTTCCTTTATGAATTCTAACGAGTGAAAAGGTGCCGGCGGCCCACGTTAGGGGAGAGGTTTTAGTGGGTAGTACGTCCAGCCTCGGGAGTGCTCACTCTGGGCTGCCCGTCTAGGTCGCCCCTTCAGGGCTGTGGCCTACTCTCGGGCTAAACTCAACCCTTAAGGGTTAGGTTGCCAGGTTGCCCCCTTCTGGCGTTGCCTCTTTGGGTTTGCCCTCACCTCACGGGCACCAGGCTGCCCCTTCAGGGCGGACATGAGTTCCACACCGCCCGGGCCCCCTATAGCCGCATAGACGAAAAGGGGAACCAACCCGCGCGTGCGCAAACGCATTCTCTCTTCAAATGAACCAAAACAAAAAAAAGGCTGGGCGGGGAGTGAAATAAAATAGCTTCCGCGGACCAAACACCAAGGGAAGGAAAACCCATCAAAACCTCCACTGTGACTGGGGGATAGAATACAGACACGGTAACCCCTGCCTGTCGTACAAGGCGACTGAAAGGGGGGCGTTTGCAGCTGTCGAAGTAGCCTCGCAGATGACCCGGGGCGATGCCGGTGGGATCTACGGATCCTGGCAGGGCCTCCCTTGCCGGTAAGGCCTGGGTCGGAGAGGCGAAATGTGGCTGCAGCGTCGTTCAGTTCTCCAGGGGCCAGGCTGCGTGGCGGTCGGGTGCGGGTAGCGAACCCGAAGTGCCCAAGCAATTACACCGTAACACAGTGGTCACGTTTCGCTGGAACGGGGTGCTTGCCTTCATTGGCCGGCCCGCGAGGATGACAACCGCTTTAAAAAATCTCTAGCACCAAGCTGCGGTACGCGGTGATGAGGGCGCCCCTGGAGTCAGCGCCAGGGGTGGCTGATGGGTGCATCAGTCTCTAGCGGCCAACCCCGGGGTATCTGGCGACCACCCGGGTGTACTAGCCTTACCCGGGTAAGGCGGCTCTGCCCGGGTGGACCCACAGACCGACCCACTCGTGGGAACGCTATGGATGACTCGAAACTAAAAACGCCAACAACAACAACAAACACTGGACGGGACGTACCGACGACGACTGCGGCTGTTCAACAGGACGCGAGACGGGAAACGGGCGCGGAGGATATGGCGCAGCCCAGCACTAGCAGGGTAACGGATGCGCGCCGCCTATCCGTCCGGTTAACTAGGGCGGATGTGGAGTGGCCTCCCCTGAGGCCGGTACGAGGAGGGGCCGGAGTTTCCCCGGCGGCCTCTGATGCCCCCGCATCCAGAGAGAGTGCGGTGGACTTGGACTCGGCCGAGTCACTCTCCTCGGCAGTATCTCTGGAGGCACGGCCCATGAGCAAGAGGTGTCGCCCGCCGACCACGGGCCAGTACGTGTGGCTCGCGGCGGCTAAGCAGAGAGTCCTGGATGTCCAGCGCCGGGAACTTGACCTGCTGGGGGAGAGGAGGGTGCTCGATCCTAACGAGGACCCTATAGAACCGAGTCGGGGTA